>NW_027436648.1:0-28740 GCF_031877795.1 Strix aluco
TAGGAAAAGAGAGGCGGAAGAGAGAGGAGGAAGAGAGAGGAGGAAGAGAGAGGAGGAAGAGAGAGGAGGAAGAGAGAGGAGGAAGAGAGAGGAGGAAGAGAGAGGAGGAAGAGAGAGGAGAAGAGAGAGGAGGAAGAGAGAGGAGGAAGAGAGAGGTGGAAGACAGAGGAAGACGAGAGAGAAGGAAGTCAGAGGAGGAAGAGAGTGGAGGAAGAGAGAGGTAAAAGAGAGAGGAGGAAGAGAGATGAGGAAGAGAGAGGAGGAAGAGAGAGGAGGAAGAGAGAGGAGGAAGAGAGAGGAGAAAGAGAGAGGAGGAAGAGAGAGGAGAAAGAGAGAGGAGGAAGAGAGAGGAGGAAGAGAGAGGAGGAAGAGAGAGGAGGAAAAGAGAGGAAGAGGAGAGAGGAGGAAAAGAGAAGAGGAAGAGAGAGGAGGAAGAGAGAGGAGGGGTAGAGAGGAGGAAGAGAGAGGAGGAAGAGAGAGGAGGAAGAGAGAGGTGGAAGAGAAAGGAGGAAGGGGAGGAGAAAGAGAGAGGAAGAGAATAGTGGAGGAAGAGAGAGGAGGAAGAGAGAGGAGAAAGAGAGAGGAGGAAGAGAGAGGAGGAAGAGAGAGGAAGAGTACAGAGGAGGAAAAGAGAAGAGGAAGAGAGAGGAGGAAGAGAGAGGTGGAAGACAGAGGACGAGGAGAGAGAAGGAAGACAGAGGAGGAAGAGAGTGGAGAAAGAGAGGAAAATGAGAGAGGTGGAAGAGAGAGGAGGAAGAGAGAGGAGGAAGAGAGAGGAGGTAGAGAGGAAAAGGAGAGAGGAGAAAAGTGAGGAGGAAGTGAGAGGAGGAAAAGAGAAGAGGAAGAGAGAGGAGGAAGAGAGAGGAGGAAGAGAGAGGAGGGGTAGAGAGGAGGAAGCGAGAGGAGGAAGAGAGAGGAGGAATAGAGAGGAGGAAGAGGGAGAAGGAAGAGAAAGGAAAATGAGAGAGAAGGAAGAGAGAGGAAAAGGAGAGAGGAGGAAGAGAGAGGAGGAAAAGAGAGGCGGAAGAGAGAGGAGGAAGAGAGAGGAGGAAGAGAGAGGAGGAGGACAGCGGAGGAAGAGAGAGGAGGGGTAGAGAGGAGGAAGAGAGAGGAGGAAGAGAAAGGAGGAAGGGGGAGGAGAAAGAGAGAGGAAGAGAAGAGAGGAGGAAGGAGAGGAGGAAGAGAGAGGAGAAAGAGAGAGGAGGAAGAGAGAGGAGGAAGAGAGAGGAGGAAAAGAGAGGAAGAGGAGAGAGGAGGAAAAGAGAGGAGGAAGAGAGAGGAGGAGGAGAGAGGAGGAAGAGAGAGGAGGGGTAGAGAGGAGGAAGAGAGAGGAGGAAGAGAGAGGAGGAAGAGAGAGGTGGAAGAGAAAGGAGGAAGGGGGAGGAGAAAGAGAGAGGAAGAGAAGAGAGGAGGAAGAGAGAGGAGGAAGAGAGAGGAGAAAGAGAGAGGAGGAAGAGAGAGGAGGAAGAGAGAGGAGGAAAAGAGAGGAAGAGGAGAGAGGAGGAAAAGAGAAGAGGAAGAGAGAGGAGGAAGAGAGATGAGGAAGAGAGAGGAGGAAGAGAGAGGAGGAATAGAGAGGAGGAAGAGAGAGGAGGAAGAGAGGAAAAGGAGGGAGGAGGAAAAGTGAGGACGAAGAGAGAGGAGGAAAAGAGAAGAGGAAGAGAGAGGAGGAAGAGAGAGGAGGAAGAGAGAGGAGGAGTAGAGAAGAGGAAGCGAGAGGAGGAAGAGAGAGGAGGAAAGAGAGGAAGAGGAGAGAGGAGGAAAAGAGAAGAGGAAGAGAGAGGAGGAAGAGAGAGGAGGAAGAGAGAGGAGGAAGAGAGAGGAGGAAGAGAGCGGAGGAAAAGAGAAGAGGAAGAGAGAGGAGGAAGAGAGATGAGGAAGAGAGAGGAGGATGAGAGAGGAGGAAGAGAGTGGAGGAAGAGAGAGTTGGAAGAGAGAGGAAGAGGAGAGAGAAGGAAACAGAGGAGGTAGAGAGTGGAGGAAGAGAAAGGAAAAAGAGAGAGGAGGAAGAGAGAGGAGGAAGACAAAGGAGGAAGAGAGAGGAGGAAGAGAGGAAAAGGAGAGAGGAGGAAAGTGAGAAGGAAGAGAGAGGAGTAAAAGAGAGGAGGAAGACAGAGGAAGAGGAGAGAGAAGGAAGACAGAGGAGGAAGAGAGTGGAGGAAATGAGAGGAAAAAGAGAGAGGAGGAAGAGAGAGGAGGAAGAGAGAGGAGGAAGAGAGAGGAGGAAGAGAGAGGAGGAAGATAGAGGAGGAAGAGAGGAAAAGGAGAGAGGAGGAAAAGTGAGGAGGAAGAGAGAGGAGGAAGAGAGATGTGGAAGGGAGAGGAAGAGGAGAGAGGAGGAAAGAGAAAAGGAAGAGAGAGGAGGAAGAGAGAGGAGGAAGAGAGAGGAGGAAGAGAGAGCAGGAAGAGAGAGCTGGAAGACAGAGGAAGAGGAGAGAGAAGGAAGACAGAGGAGGAAGAGAGTGGAGGAAGAGAGAGGAAAAAGAGAGAGGAGGAAGAGAGAAGAGGAAGAGGGAGGAGGAAGAGAGAGGAGGAAGAGAGAGGAGGAAGAGAGGAAAAGGAGAGAGGAGGAAATGTGAGGAGGAAGAGAGAGGAGGAAGAGAGAGGAGGAAGAGAGAGGTGGAAGACAGAGTAAGAGGAGAGAGAAGGAAGTCAGAGGAGGAAGAGAGTGGAGGAAGAGAGAGGAAAAAGAGAGAGGAGGAAGAGAGAGGTGGAAGAGAGAGGAGGAAGAGAGAGGAGGAAGGGAGAGGTGGAAGACAGAGGAAGAGGAGAGAGAAGGAAGTCAGTGAAAAAGAGAGAGGAGGAAGAGAGATGAGGAAGAGAGAGGAGGAAGAGAGAGGAGGAAGAGAGAGGAGGAAGAGAGAGGAGGAAGAGAGGAAAAGGAGGGAGGAGGAAAAGTGAGGAGGAAGAGAGAGGAGAAAAAGAGAAAAGGAAGAGAGAGGAGGAAGAGAGAGGAGGAAGAGAGAGGAGGGGTAGAGAAGAGGAAGCGAGAGGAGGAAGAGAGAGGAGGAATAGAGAGGAGGAAGAGAGAGAAGGAAGAGAAAGGAAAATGAGAGAGAAGGAAGAGAGAGGAAAAGGGGAGAGGAGGAAGAGAGAGGAGGAAAAGAGAGGCGGAAGAGAGAGGAGGAAGAGAGAGGAGGGGTAGAGAGGAGGAAGAGAGAGGAGGAAGAGAGAGGAGGAAGAGAGAGGTGGAAGAGAAAGGAGGAAGGGGGAGGAGAAAGAGAGAGGAAGAGAAGAGAGGAGGAAGAGAGAGGAGGAAGAGAGAGGAGAAAGAAAGAGGAGGAAGAGAGAGGAGGAAGAGAGAGGAAGAGTAGAGAGGAGGAAAAGAGAAGAGGAAGAGAGAGGAGGAAGAGAGAGGTGGAAGACAGAGGAAGAGGAGAGAGAAGGAAGACAGAGGAGGAAGAGAGTGGAGGAAGAGAGAGGAAAAAGAGAGAGGAGGAAGAGAGAGGAGGAATAGAGAGGAGGAAGAGGGAGAAGGAAGAGAAAGGAAAATGAGAGAGAAGGAAGAGAGAGGAAAAGGAGAGAGGAGGAAGAGAGAGGAGGAAAAGAGAGGCGGAAGAGAGAGGAGGAAGAGAGAGGAGGAAGAGAGAGGAGGAAGAGAGAGGAGGAAGAGAGAGGAGGAAGAGAGAGGAGGAAGAGAGAGGAGGAAGAGAGAGGAGGAAGAGAGAGGAGGAAGAGAGAGAAGGAAGAGAGAGGAGGAAGAGAGAGGAGGAAGAGAGAGGTGGAAGACAGAGGAAGACGAGAGAGAAGGAAGTCAGAGGAGGAAGAGAGTGGAGGAAGAGAGAGGTAAAAGAGAGAGGAGGAAGAGAGATGAGGAAGAGAGAGGAGGAAGAGAGAGGAGGAAGAGAGAGGAGGAAGAGAGAGGAGAAAGAGAGAGGAGGAAGAGAGAGGAGGAAGAGAGAGGAAGTGGAGAGAGGAGGAAAAGAGGAGAGGAAGAGAGAGGAGGAAGAGAGAGGAGGAAGAGAGAGGAGGAAGAGAGAGGAGGAAGAGAGAGGTGGAAGACAGAGGAAGAGGAGAGAGAAGGAAGACAGAGGAGGAAGAGAGTGGAGAAAGAGAGAGGAAAAAGAGAGAGGAGGATGAGAGAGGAGGAAGATAGAGGAGGAAGAGAGAGGAGGAAGAGAGAGGAGGAAGAAAGAGGAGGTAGAGAGGAAAAGGAGAGAGGAGAAAAGTGAGGAGGAAGTGAGAGGAGGAAAAGAGAAGAGGAAGAGAGAGGAGGAAGAGAGAGGAGGAAGAGAGAGGAGGGGTAGAGAGGAGGAAGCGAGAGGAGGAAGAGAGAGGAGGAATAGAGAGGAGGAAGAGGGAGAAGGAAGAGAAAGGAAAATGAGAGAGAAGGAAGAGAGAGGAAAAGGAGAGAGGAGGAAGAGAGAGGAGGAAAAGAGAGGCGAAGAGAGAGGAGGAAGAGAGAGGAGGAAGAGAGAGGAGGAGGACAGCGGAGGAAGAGAGAGGAGGGGTAGAGAGAGGAAGAGAGAGGAGGAAGAGAAAGGAGGAAGGGGGAGGAGAAAGAGAGAGGAAGAGAAGAGAGGAGGAAGAGAGAGGAGGAAGAGAGAGGAGAAAGAGAGAGGAGGAAGAGAGAGGAGGAAGAGAGAGGAGGAAAAGAGAGGAAGAGGAGAGAGGAGGAAAAGAGAGGAGGAAGAGAGAGGAGGAGGAGAGAGGAGGAAGAGAGAGGAGGGGTAGAGAGGAGGAAGAGAGAGGAGGAAGAGAGAGGAGGAAGAGAGAGGTGGAAGAGAAAGGAGGAAGGGGGAGGAGAAAGAGAGAGGAAGAGAAGAGAGGAGGAAGAGAGAGGAGGAAGAGAGAGGAGAAAGAGAGAGGAGGAAGAGAGAGGAGGAAGAGAGAGGAAGAAGAGAGAGGAGGAAAAGAGAGGAAGAGGAGAGAGGAGGAAAAGAGAAGAGGAAGAGAGAGGAGGAAGAGAGAGGAGGTGTAGAGAGGAGGAAGAGAGAGGAGGAAGAGAGAGGAGGAAGAGAGAGGTGGAAGAGAAAGGAGGAAGGGGGAGGAGAAAGAGAGAGGAAGAGAATAGAGGAGGAATAGAGGGGAGGAAGAGAGAGGAGAAAGACAGAGGAGGAAGAGAGAGGAGGAAGAGAGAGGAAGAGTAGAGAGGAGGAAAAGAGAAGAGGAAGAGAGAGGAGGAAGAGAGAGGTGGAAGACAGAGGACGAGGAGAGAGAAGGAAGACAGAGGAGGAAGAGAGTGGAGAAAGAGAGAGGAAAAAGAGAGAGGTGGAAGAGAGAGGAGGAAGAGAGAGGAGGAAGAGAGAGGAGGTAGAGAGGAAAAGGAGAGAGGAGAAAAGTGAGGAGGAAGTGAGAGGAGGAAAAGAGAAGAGGAAGAGAGAGGAGGAAAAGAGAAGAGGAAGAGAGAGGAGGAAGAGAGAGGAGGAAGAGAGAGGAGGGGTAGAGAGGAGGAAGCGAGAGGAGGAAGAGAGAGGAGGAATAGAGAGGAGGAAGAGGGAGAAGGAAGAGAAAGGAAAATGAGAGAGAAGGAAGAGAGAGGAAAAGGAGAGAGGAGGAAGAGAGAGGAGGAAAAGAGAGGCGGAAGAGAGAGGAGGAAGAGAGAGGAGGAAGAGAGAGGAGGAGGACAGCGGAGGAAGAGAGAGGAGGGGTAGAGAGGAGGAAGAGAGAGGAGGAAGAGAAAGGAGGAAGGGGGAGGAGAAAGAGAGAGGAAGAGAAGAGAGGAGGAAGAGAGAGGAGGAAGAGAGAGGAGAAAGAGAGAGGAGGAAGAGAGAGGAGGAAGAGAGAGGAGGAAAAGAGAGGAAGAGGAGAGAGGAGGAAAAGAGAAGAGGAAGAGAGAGGAGGAAGAGAGAGGAGGAAGAGAGAGGAGGAAGAGAGAGGAGGAAGAGAGAGGAGGAAGAGAGAGGAGGAAGAGAGGAAAAGGAGAGAGGAGGAAAAGTGAGGACGAAGAGAGAGGAGGAAAAGAGAAGAGGAAGAGAGAGGAGGAAGAGAGAGGAGGAAGAGAGAGGAGGAGTAGAGAAGAGGAAGCGAGAGGAGGAAGAGAGAGGAGGAAAAGAGAGGAAGAGGAGAGAGGAGGAAAAGAGAAGAGGAAGAGAGAGGAGGAAGAGAGAGGAGGAAGAGAGAGGAGGAAGAGAGAGGAGGAAGAGAGCGGAGGAAAAGAGAAGAGGAAGAGAGAGGAGGAAGAGAGATGAGGAAGAGAGAGGAGGATGAGAGAGGAGGAAGAGAGTGGAGGAAGAGAGAGTTGGAAGAGAGAGGAAGAGGAGAGAGAAGGAAACAGAGGAGGTAGAGAGTGGAGGAAGAGAAAGGAAAAAGAGAGAGGAGGAAGAGAGAGGAGGAAGACAAAGGAGGAAGAGAGCAGGAGGAAGAGAGGAAAAGGAGAGAGGAGGAAAAGTGAGAAGGAAGAGAGAGGAGTAAAAGAGAGGAGGAAGACAGAGGAAGAGGAGAGAGAAGGAAGACAGAGGAGGAAGAGAGTGGAGGAAATGAGAGGAAAAAGAGAGAGGAGGAAGAGAGAGGAGGAAGAGAGAGGAGGAAGAGAGAGGAGGAAGAGAGAGGAGGAAGATAGAGGAGGAAGAGAGGAAAAGGACGAGAGGAGGAAAAGTGAGGAGGAAGAGAGAGGAGGAAGAGAGATGTGGAAGGGAGAGGAAGAGGAGAGAGGAGGAAAAGAGAAAAGGAAGATAGAGGAGGAAGAGAGAGGAGGAAGAGAGAGGAGGAAGAGAGAGCAGGAAGAGAGAGCTGGAAGACAGAGGAAGAGGAGAGAGAAGGAAGACAGAGGAGGAAGAGAGTGGAGGAAGAGAGAGGAAAAAGAGAGAGGAGGAAGAGAGAAGAGGAAGAAAGAGGGTAGAAGTATGAGGAGGAAGAGAGAGGAGGAAGAGAGAGGAGGAAGAGAGGAAAAGGAGAGAGGAGGAAATGTGAGGAGGAAGAGAGAGGAGAAAGAGAGAGGAGGAAGAGAGAGGTGGAAGACAGAGTAAGAGGAGAGAGAAGGAAGTCAGAGGAGGAAGAGAGTGGAGGAAGAGAGAGGAAAAAGAGAGAGGAGGAAGAGAGAGGTGGAAGAGAGAGGAGGAAGAGAGAGGAGGAAGGGAGAGGTGGAAGACAGAGGAAGAGGAGAGAGAAGGAAGTCAGAGGAGGAAGAGAGTGGAGGAAGAGAGAGGAAAAAGAGAGAGGAGGAAGAGAGATGAGGAAGAGAGAGGAGGAAGAGAGAGGAGGAAGAGAGAGGAGGAAGAGAGAGGAGGAAGAGAGGAAAAGGAGGGAGGAGGAAAAGTGAGGAGGAAGAGAGAGGAGAAAAAGAGAAAAGGAAGAGAGAGGAGGAAGAGAGAGGAGGAAGAGAGAGGAGGGGTAGAGAAGAGGAAGCGAGAGGAGGAAGAGAGAGGAGGAATAGAGAGGAGGAAGAGAGAGAAGGAAGAGAAAGGAAAATGAGAGAGAAGGAAGAGAGAGGAAAAGGGGAGAGGAGGAAGAGAGAGGAGGAAAAGAGAGGCGGAAGAGAGAGGAGGAAGAGAGAGGAGGGGTAGAGAGGAGGAAGAGAGAGGAGGAAGAGAGAGGAGGAAGAGAGAGGTGGAAGAGAAAGGAGGAAGGGGGAGGAGAAAGAGAGAGGAAGAGAAGAGAGGAGGAAGAGAGAGGAGGAAGAGAGAGGAGAAAGAAAGAGGAGGAAGAGAGAGGAGGAAGAGAGAGGAAGAGTAGAGAGGAGGAAAAGAGAAGAGGAAGAGAGAGGAGGAAGAGAGAGGTGGAAGACAGAGGAAGAGGAGAGAGAAGGAAGACAGAGGAGGAAGAGAGTGGAGGAAGAGAGAGGAAAAAGAGAGAGGAGGAAGAGAGAGGAGGAATAGAGAGGAGGAAGAGGGAGAAGGAAGAGAAAGGAAAATGAGAGAGAAGGAAGAGAGAGGAAAAGGAGAGAGGAGGAAGAGAGAGGAGAAAAGAGAGGCGGAAGAGAGAGGAGGAAGAGAGAGGAGGAAGAGAGAGGAGGAAGAGAGAGGAGGAAGAGAGAGGAGGAAGAGAGAGGAGGAAGAGAGAGGAGGAAGAGAGAGGAGGAAGAGAGAGGAGGAAGAGAGAGAAGGAAGAGAGAGGAGGAAGAGAGAGGAGGAAGACAGAGAGGTGGAAGACAGAGGAAGACGAGAGAGAAGGAAGTCAGAGGAGGAAGAGAGTGGAGGAAGAGAGAGGTAAAAGAGAGAGGAGGAAGAGAGATGAGGAAGAGAGAGGAGGAAGAGAGAGGAGGAAGAGAGAGGAGGAAGAGAGAGGAGAAAGAGAGAGGAGGAAGAGAGAGGAGGAAGAGAGAGGAAGTGGAGAGAGGAGGAAAAGAGGAGAGGAAGAGAGAGGAGGAAGAGAGAGGAGGAAGAGAGAGGAGGAAGAGAGAGGAGGAAGAGAGAGGTGGAAGACAGAGGAAGAGGAGAGAGAAGGAAGACAGAGGAGGAAGAGAGTGGAGAAAGAGAGAGGAAAAAGAGAGAGGAGGATGAGAGAGGAGGAAGATAGAGGAGGAAGAGAGAGGAGGAAGAGAGAGGAGGAAGAAAGAGGAGGTAGAGAGGAAAAGGAGAGAGGAGTAGGAGAAAAGTGAGGACGAAGTGAGAGGAGGAAAAGAGAAGAGGAAGAGAGAGGAGGAAGAGAGAGGAGAAGATAGAGGAGGGGTAGGAAGGAGGAAGCGAGAGGAGGAAGAGAGAGGAGGAATAGGAGAGGAGGAAGAGGGAGAAGGAAGAGAAAGGAAAATGAGAGAGAAGGAAGAGAGAGGAAAAGGGAGAGGAGGAAGAGAGAGGAGGAAAAGAGAGGCGGAAGAGAGAGGAGGAAGAGAGAGGAGGAAGAGAGAGGAGGAGGACAGCGGAGGAAGAGAGAGGAGGGGTAGAGAGGAGGAAGAGAGAGGAGGAAGAGAAAGGAGGAAGGGGGAAGAGAAAGAGAGAGGAAGAGAAGAGAGGAGGAAGAGAGAGGAGAAGAGAGAGGAGAAAGAGAGAGGAGGAAGAGAGAGGAGGAAGAGAGAGGAGGAAAAGAGAGGAAGAGGAGAGAGGAGGAAAAGAGAGGAGGAAGAGAGAGGAGGAGGAGAGAGGAGGAAGAGAGAGGAGGGGTAGAGAGGAGGAAGAGAGAGGAGGAAGAAGAGAGGAGGAAGAGAGAGGGTGGAAGAGAAAGGAGGAAGGGGGAGGAGAAAGAGAGAGGAAGAGAAGAGAGAGGAAGAGAGAGGAGGAAGAGAGAGGAGAAAGAGAGAGGAGGAAGAGAGAGGAGGAAGAGAGAGGAGGAAGAGAGAGGAGGAAAAGAGAGGAGAGGAGAGAGGAGGAAAAGAGAAGAGGAAGAGAGAGGAGGAAGAGAGAGGAGGGGTAGAGAGGAGGAAGAGAGAGGAGGAAGAGAGAGGAGGAAGAGAGAGGTGGAAGAGAAAGGAGGAAGGGGGAGGAGAAAGAGAGAGGAAAGGAATAGAGGAGGAAGAGAGAGGAGGAAGAGAGAGGAGAAAGAGAGAGGAGGAAGAGAGAGGAGGAAGAGAGAGGAAGAGTAGAGAGGAGGAAAAGAGAAGAGGAGAGAGAGAGGAGGAAGAGAGGTGGAAGACAGAGGACGAGGAGAGAGAAGGAAGACAGAGGAGGAAGAGAGTGGAGAAAGAGAGAGGAAAAAGAGAGAGGTGGAAGAGAGAGGAGGAAGAGAGAGGAGAAGAGAGAGGAGGTAGAGAGGAAAAGGAGAGAGGAGAAAAGTGAGGAGGAAGTGAGAGGAGGAAAGAGAAGAGGAAGAGAGAGGAGGAAGAGAGAGGAGGAAGAGAGAGGAGGGGTAGAGAGGAGGAAGCGAGAGGAGGAAGAGAGAGGAGGAATAGAGAGGAGGAAGAGGGAGAAGGAAGAGAAAGGAAAATGAGAGAGAAGGAAGAGAGAGGAAAAGGAGAGAGGAGGAAGAGAGAGGAGGAAAAGAGAGGCGGAAGAGAGAGGAGGAAGAGAGAGGAGGAAGAGAGAGGAGAGGACAGCGGAGGAAGAGAGAGGAGGGGTAGAGAGGAGGAAGAGAGAGGAGGAAGAGAAAGGAGGAAGGGGGAGGAGAAAGAGAGAGGAAGAGAAGAGAGGGAGAGAGAGAGAGGAGGAAGAGAGAGAGAAAGAGAGAGGAGGAAGAGAGAGGAGGAAGAGAGAGGAGGAAAAGAGAGGAAGAGGAGAGAGGAGGAAAAGAGAGGAGGAAGAGAGAGGGAGGAGGAGAGAGGAGGAAGAGAGAGGAAGGGTAGAGAGGAGGAAGAGAGAGGAGGAAGAGAGAGGAGGAAGAGAGAGGTGGAAGAGAAGGAGGAAGGGGGAGGAGAAAGAGAGAGGAAGAGAAGAGAGGAGGAAGAGAGAGGAGGAAGAGAGAGGAGAAAGAGAGAGGAGGAGAGAGAGAGGAGGAAGAGAGAGGAAGAAGAGAGAGGAGGAAAAGAGAGGAAGAGGAGAGAGGAGGAAAAGAGAAGAGGAAGAGAGAGGAGGAAGAGAGAGGAGGTTGTAGAGAGGAGGAAGAGAGAGGAGGAAGAGAGAGGAGGAAGAGAGAGGTGGAAGAGAAGGAGGAAGGGGGAGGAGAAAGAGAGAGGAAGAGAATAGAGGAGGAATAGAGAGGAGGAAGAGAGAGGAGAAAGAGAGAGGAGGAAGAGAGAGGAGGAAGAGAGAGGAAGAGTAGAGAGGAGGAAAAGAGAAGAGGAAGAGAGAGGAGGAAGAGAGAGGTGGAAGACAGAGGACGAGGAGAGAGAAGGAAGACAGAGGAGGAAGAGAGTGGAGAAAGAGAGAGGAAAAAGAGAGAGGTGGAAGAGAGAGGAGGAAGAGAGAGGAGGAAGAGAGAGGAGGTAGAGAGGAAAAGGAGAGAGGAGAAAAGTGAGGAGGAAGTGAGAGGAGGAAAAGAGAAGAGGAAGAGAGAGGAGGAAAAGAGAAGAGGAAGCGAGAGGAGGAGAGAGAGGAGGAAGAGAGAGAGGAGAAGAGGGAGAGGAGGAAGAGAGAGGAAAATGAGAGAGAAGGAAGAGAGAGGAGGAAAAGAGAGGCGGAAGAGAGAGGAGGAAGAGAGAGGAGGAAGAGAGAGGAGGAGGACAGCGGAGGAAGAGAGAGGAGGGGTAGAGAGGAGGAAGAGAGAGGAGAAGAGAAAGGAGGAAGGGGAGGAGAAAGAGAGAGGAAGAGAAGAGAGGAGGAAGAGAGGAGGAAGAGAGAGGAGAAAGAGAGAGGAGGAAGAGAGAGGAGGAAGAGAGAGGAGGAAAAGAGAGGAAGAGGAGAGAGGAGGTAAAAGAGAGGAGGAAGAGAGAGAGGAGGAGAGAGGAGGAAGAGAGAGGAGGGGTAGAGAGGGAGGAAGAGAGAGGAGGAAGAGAGAGGAGGAAGAGAGAGGTGGAAGAGAAAGGAGGAAGGGGGAGGAGAAAGAGAGAGGAAGAGATAGAGGAGGAATAGAGAGGAGGAAGAGAGAGGAGAAAGAGAGAGGAGGAAGAGAGAGGAGGAAGAGAGAGGAAGAGTAGAGAGGAGGAAAAGAGAAGAGGGAAGAGAGAGGAGGAAGAGAGAGGTGGAAGGACAGAGGACGAGGAGAGAGAAGGAAGACAGAGGAGGAAGAGAGTGGAGGAAAGAGAGAGGAAAAAGAGAGGAGGTGAAGAGAGAGGAGGAAGAGAGAGGAGGAAGAGAGAGGAGGTAGAGAGGAAAAGGAGAGAGGAGAAAAGTGACGAGGAAGTGAGAGGAGGAAAAGAGAAGAGGAAGAGAGAGGAGGAAAAGAGAAGAGGAAGAGAGAGGAGGAAGAGAGAGGAGGAAGAGAGAGGAGGGGTAGAGAGGAGGAAGCGAGAGGAGGAAGAGAGAGGAGGAATAGAGAGGAGGAAGAGGGAGAAGGAAGAGAAAGGAAAATGAGAGAGAAGGAAGAGAGAGGAAAAGGAGAGAGGAGGAAGAGAGAGGAGGAAAAGAGAGGCGGAAGAGAGAGGAGGAAGCGAGAGGAGGAAGAGAGAGGAGGAAGGGAGAGGTGGTAGAGAAAGTAGGAAGAGGGAAGAGAAAGAGAGAGGAAGAGAAGAGAGGAGGAAGTGAGAGGAGGAAGAGAGAGGAGAAAGAGAGAGGAGGAAGAGAGAGGAGGAAGAGAGAGGAAGAGGAGAGAGGAGGAAAAGAGAAGAGGAAGAGAGAGGAGGAAGAGAGAGGAGGGAGAGAGAGGAGGAAGAGAGAGGAGGAAGAGAGAGCTGGAAGACAGAGGAAGAGGAGAGAGAAGGAAGACAGAGGAGGAAGAGAGTGGAGGAAGAGAGAGGCAAAAGAGAGAGGAGGAACAGAGAGGAGGAAGAGGGAGGAGGAAGAGAGAGGAGGAAGAGAGTGGAGGAAGAGAGAGGAGGAAGAGAGAGGAGGAAGAGAGAGGAGGAAGAGAGAGGAGGAAGAGAGGAAAAGGAGAGAGGAGGAAAAGTGAGGAGGAAGAGAGAGGAGGAAAAGAGAAGAGGAAGAGAGAGGAGGAAGAGAGAGGGGGAAGAGAGAGGAGGGGTAGAGAAGAGGAAGCGAGAGGAGGAAGAGAGAGGAGGAATAGAGAGGAGGAAGAGAGAGGAGGAAAAGAGAGGAAGAGGAGAGAGGAGGAAAAGAGAAGAGGAAGAGAGAGGAGGAAGAGAGAGGAGGAAGAGAGAGGAGGAAGAGAGAGGTGGAAGACAGCGGAAGAGGATAGAGAAGGAAGACAGAGGAGGAAGAGAGTGGAGGAAGAGAGAGGAAAAAGAGAGGGGAGGAAGAGAGAGGAGGAAGAGAGAGGAGGAAGAGAGAGGAGGAAGAGAGAGGAGGAAGAGAGAGGAGGAAGAGAGAGGAGGTAGAGAGGAAAAGGAGAGAGGAGGAAAAGTGAGGAGGAGATGAGAGGAGGAAAAGAGAAGAGGAAGAGAGAGGAGGAAGAGAGAGGAGGAAGAGAGAGGAGGGGTAGAGAGGAGGAAGCGAGAGGAGGAAGAGAGAGGAGGAATAGAGAGGAGGAGGAGAGAGGAGGAAGAGAGAGGTGGAAAACAGAGGAAGAAGAGAGAGGAGGAAGACAGAGGAGGAAGAGAGTGGAGGAAGAGAGAGGAAAAAGAGGAGGAAGAGAGAGGAGGAAGAGAGTGGAGGAAGAGAGAGGAGGAAGAGAGAGGAGGAAGAGAGAGGAGGAAGAGAGGAAAAGGAGAGAGGAGGAAAAGTGAGGAGGAAGAGATAGTAGGAAGTGAGAGGTGGAAGGGAGAGGAAGAGGAGAGAGGAGGAAAAGAGAAGAGGAAGAGAGAGGAGAAAGAGAAAGGAGGAAGAGAGAGGAGGGATAGAGAGGAGGAAGAGATAGGAGGGAGAGAGAGGAGGAAGAGAGAGGACTAAGAGAGAGCAGGAAGAGAGAGGTGGAAGAGAAAGGAGGAAGAGGGAGGAGAAAGAGAGAGGAAGAGAAGAGAGGAGGAAGAGAGAGGAGGAAGAGAGAGGAGGAAAAGGGAAGAGGAAGAGAGAGGAGGAAGAGAGAGGAGGAAGAGAGAGGAGGGGTAGATAGGAGGAAGCGAGAGGAGGAAGCGAGAGGAGGAAGAGAGAGGAGGAAGAGAGAGGAGGAAGAGAGAGGAGGAAGAGAGAGGAGGAAGAGAGAGGAGGAAGAGAGGAAAAGGAGAGAGGAGGAAAAGTGAGAAGGAAGAGAGAGGAGGAAAAGAAAGGAGGAAGAGAGAGGAAGAGGAGAGAGGAGGAAAAGAGAAGACGAAGAGAGAGGAGGAAGAGAGAGGAGGAAGAGAGAGGAGGAAGAGAGAGGAGGAAGAGAGGAAAAGGAGAGAAGAGGAATTTTTGTGGAGGAAGAGAGAGCAGGAAGAGAGAGGAGGAAGAGAGAGGAGGAAGAGAGAGGAGGAAGAGAGAGGAGGAAGAGAGAGGAGGAAGAGAGAGGAGGAAGAGAGGAAAAGGAGAGAGGAGGAAAAGTGAGGAGGAAGAGAGAGAAGGAAGAGAGATGTGGAAGGGAGAGGAAGAGGAGAGAGGAGGAAAAGAGAAAAGGAAGAGAGAGGAGGAAGAGAGAGGAGGAAGAGAGAGGAGGAAGAGAGAGGAGGAAGAGAGAGCTGGAAAACAGAGGAAGAGGAGAGAGAAGGAAGACAGAGGAGGAAGAGAGTGGAGGAAGAGAGAGGAAGAGGAGAGAGGAGGAAGAGTGTAGAGGAAGAGAGAGGAGGAAGAGAGAGGAGGAAGAGAGAGGAGGAAGAGAGAGGAGGAAGAGAGGAAAATGAGAGAGGAGGAAATGTGAGGAGGAAGAGAGAGGAGGAAGAGAGAGGAGGAATAGAGAGGTGGAAGACATAGGAAGAGTAGAGAGAAGGAAGTCAGAGGAGGAAGAGAGTGGAGGAAGAGAGAGGAAAAATAGAGAGGAGGAAGAGAGAGGAGGAAGAGAGAGGAGGAAGAGAGAGGAGGAAGAGAGAGGTGGAAGACAGAGGAAGACGAGAGAGAAGGAAGTCAGAGGAGGAAGAGAGTGGAGGAAGAGAGAGGAAAAAGAGAGAGGAGGAAGAGAGATGAGGAAGAGAGAGGAGGAAGAGAGAGGAGGAAGAGAGAGGAGAAAGAGAGAGGAGGAAGAGAGAGGAGGAAGAGAGAGGAAGTGGAGAGAGGAGGAAAAGAGGAGAGGAAGAGAGAGGAGGAAGAGAGAGGAGGAAGAGAGAGGAGGAAGAGAGAGGAGGAAGAGAGAGGTGGAAGACAGAGGAAGAGGAGAGAGAAGGAAGACAGAGGAGGAAGAGAGTGGAGAAAGAGAGAGGAAAAAGAGAGAGGAGGATGAGAGAGGAGGAAGATAGAGGAGGAAGAGAGAGGAGGAAGAGAGAGGAGGAAGAGAGAGGAGGTAGAGAGGAAAAGGAGAGAGGAGAAAAGTGAGGAGGAAGTGAGAGGAGGAAAAGAGAAGAGGAAGAGAGAGGAGGAAGAGAGAGGAGGAAGAGAGAGGAGGGGTAGAGAGGAGGAAGCGAGAGGAGGAAGAGAGAGGAGGAATAGAGAGGAGGAAGAGGGAGAAGGAAGAGAAAGGAAAATGAGAGAGAAGGAAGAGAGAGGAAAAGGAGAGAGGAGGAAGAGAGAGGAGGAAAAGAGAGGCGGAAGAGAGAGGAGGAAGAGAGAGGAGGAAGAGAGAGGAGGAGGACAGCGGAGGAAGAGAGAGGAGGGGTAGAGAGGAGGAAGAGAGAGGAGGAAGAGAAAGGAGGAAAGGGGAAGAGAAAGAGAGAGGAAGAGAAGAGAGGAGGAAGAGAGAGGAGGAAGAGAGAGGAGAAAGAGAGAGGAGGAAGAGAGAGGAGGAAGAGAGAGGAGGAAAAGAGAGGAAGAGGAGAGAGGAGGAAAAGAGAGGAGGAAGAGAGAGGAGGAGGAGAGAGGAGGAAGAGAGAGGAGGGGTAGAGAGGAGGAAGAGAGAGGAGGAAGAGAGAGGAGGAAGAGAGAGGTGGAAGAGAAAGGAGGAAGGGGGAGGAGAAAGAGAGAGGAAGAGAAGAGAGGAGGAAGAGAGAGGAGGAAGAGAGAGGAGAAAGAGAGAGGAGGAAGAGAGAGGAGGAAGAGAGAGGAGGAAGAGAGAGGAGGAAAAGAGAGGAAGAGGAGAGAGGAGGAAAAGAGAAGAGGAAGAGAGAGGAGGAAGAGAGAGGAGGGGTAGAGAGGAGGAAGAGAGAGGAGGAAGAGAGAGGAGGAAGAGAGAGGTGGAAGAGAAAGGAGGAAGGGGGAGGAGAAAGAGAGAGGAAGAGAATAGTGGAGGAAGAGAGAGGAGGAAGAGAGAGGAGAAAGAGAGAGGAGGAAGAGAGAGGAGGAAGAGAGAGGAAGAGTACAGAGGAGGAAAAGAGAAGAGGAAGAGAGAGGAGGAAGAGAGAGGTGGAAGACAGAGGACGAGGAGAGAGAAGGAAGACAGAGGAGGAAGAGAGTGGAGAAAGAGAGGAAAAAGAGAGAGGTGGAAGAGAGAGGAGGAAGAGAGAGGAGGAAGAGAGAGGAGGTAGAGAGGAAAAGGAGAGAGGAGAAAAGTGAGGAGGAAGTGAGAGGAGGAAAAGAGAAGAGGAAGAGAGAGGAGGAAGAGAGAGGAGGAAGAGAGAGGAGGGGTAGAGAGGAGGAAGCGAGAGGAGGAAGAGAGAGGAGGAATAGAGAGGAGGAAGAGGGAGAAGGAAGAGAAAGGAAAATGAGAGAGAAGGAAGAGAGAGGAAAAGGAGAGAGGAGGAAGAGAGAGGAGGAAAAGAGAGGCGGAAGAGAGAGGAGGAAGAGAGAGGAGGAAGAGAGAGGAGGAGGACAGCGGAGGAAGAGAGAGGAGGGGTAGAGAGGAGGAAGAGAGAGGAGGAAGAGAAAGGAGGAAGGGGGAGGAGAAAGAGAGAGGAAGAGAAGAGAGGAGGAAGAGAGAGGAGGAAGAGAGAGGAGAAAGAGAGAGGAGGAAGAGAGAGGAGGAAGAGAGAGGAGGAAAAGAGAGGAAGAGGAGAGAGGAGGAAAAGAGAGGAGGAAGAGAGAGGAGGAGGAGAGAGGAGGAAGAGAGAGGAGGGGTAGAGAGGAGGAAGAGAGAGGAGGAAGAGAGAGGAGGAAGAGAGAGGTGGAAGAGAAAGGAGGAAGGGGGAGGAGAAAGAGAGAGGAAGAGAAGAGAGGAGGAAGAGAGAGGAGGAAGAGAGAGGAGAAAGAGAGAGGAGGAAGAGAGAGGAGGAAGAGAGAGGAAGAAGAGAGAGGAGGAAAAGAGAGGAAGAGGAGAGAGGAGGAAAAGAGAAGAGGAAGAGAGAGGAGGAAGAGAGAGGAGGTTTAGAGAGGAGGAAGAGAGAGGAGGAAGAGAGAGGAGGAAGAGAGAGGTGGAAGAGAAAGGAGGAAGGGGGAGGAGAAAGAGAGAGGAAGAGAATAGAGGAGGAATAGAGAGGAGGAAGAGAGAGGAGGAAGAGAGAGGAAGAGTAGAGAGGAGGAAAAGAGAAGAGGAAGAGAGAGGAGGAAGAGAGAGGTGGAAGACAGAGGACGAGGAGAGAGAAGGAAGACAGAGGAGGAAGAGAGTGGAGAAAGAGAGAGGAAAAAGAGAGAGGTGGAAGAGAGAGGAGGAAGAGAGAGGAGGAAGAGAGAGGAGGTAGAGAGGAAAAGGAGAGAGGAGAAAAGTGAGGAGGAAGTGAGAGGAGGAAAAGAGAAGAGGAAGAGAGAGGAGGAAAAGAGAAGAGGAAGAGAGAGGAGGAAGAGAGAGGAGGAAGAGAGAGGAGGGGTAGAGAGGAGGAAGCGAGAGGAGGAAGAGAGAGGAGGAATAGAGAGGAGGAAGAGGGAGAAGGAAGAGAAAGGAAAATGAGAGAGAAGGAAGAGAGAGGAAAAGGAGAGAGGAGGAAGAGAGAGGAGGAAAAGAGAGGCGGAAGAGAGAGGAGGAAGAGAGAGGAGGAAGAGAGAGGAGGAGGACAGCGGAGGAAGAGAGAGGAGGGGTAGAGAGGAGGAAGAGAGAGGAGGAAGAGAAAGGAGGAAGGGGGAGGAGAAAGAGAGAGGAAGAGAAGAGAGGAGGAAGAGAGAGGAGGAAGAGAGAGGAGAAAGAGAGAGGAGGAAGAGAGAGGAGGAAGAGAGAGGAGGAAAAGAGAGGAAGAGGAGAGAGGAGGAAAAGAGAAGAGGAAGAGAGAGGAGGAAGAGAGATGAGGAAGAGAGAGGAGGAAGAGAGAGGAGGAATAGAGAGGAGGAAGAGAGAGGAGGAAGAGAGGAAAAGGAGGGAGGAGGAAAAGTGAGGACGAAGAGAGAGGAGGAAAAGAGAAGAGGAAGAGAGAGGAGGAAGAGAGAGGAGGAAGAGAGAGGAGGAGTAGAGAAGAGGAAGCGAGAGGAGGAAGAGAGAGGAGGAAAAGAGAGGAAGAGGAGAGAGGAGGAAAAGAGAAGAGGAAGAGAGAGGAGGAAGAGAGAGGAGGAAGAGAGAGGAGGAAGAGAGAGGAGGAAGAGAGCGGAGGAAAAGAGAAGAGGAAGAGAGAGGAGGAAGAGAGATGAGGAAGAGAGAGGAGGATGAGAGAGGAGGAAGAGAGTGGAGGAAGAGAGAGTTGGAAGAGAGAGGAAGAGGAGAGAGAAGGAAACAGAGGAGGTAGAGAGTGGAGGAAGAGAAAGGAAAAAGAGAGAGGAGGAAGAGAGAGGAGGAAGACAAAGGAGGAAGAGAGAGGAGGAAGAGAGGAAAAGGAGAGAGGAGGAAAAGTGAGAAGGAAGAGAGAGGAGTAAAAGAGAGGAGGAAGACAGAGGAAGAGGAGAGAGAAGGAAGACAGAGGAGGAAGAGAGTGGAGGAAATGAGAGGAAAAAGAGAGAGGAGGAAGAGAGAGGAGGAAGAGAGAGGAGGAAGAGAGAGGAGGAAGAGAGAGGAGGAAGATAGAGGAGGAAGAGAGGAAAAGGAGAGAGGAGGAAAAGTGAGGAGGAAGAGAGAGGAGGAAGAGAGATGTGGAAGGAGAGGAAGAGGAGAGAGGAGGAAAAGAGAAAAGGAAGAGAGAGGAGGAAGAGAGAGGAGGAAGAGAGAGGAGGAAGAGAGAGCTGGAAGAGAGAGCTGGAAGACAGAGGAAGAGGAGAGAGAAGGAAGACAGAGGAGGAAGAGAGTGGAGGAAGAGAGAGGAAAAAGAGAGAGGAGGAAGAGAGAAGAGGAAGAGGGAGGAGGAAGAGAGAGGAGGAAGAGAGAGGAGGAAGAGAGGAAAAGGAGAGAGGAGGAAATGTGAGGAGGAAGAGAGAGGAGGAAGAGAGAGGAGGAAGAGAGAGGTGGAAGAGAGAGTAAGAGGAGAGAGAAGGAAGTCAGAGGAGGAAGAGAGTGGAGGAAGAGAGAGGAAAAAGAGAGAGGAGGAAGAGAGAGGTGGAAGAGAGAGGAGGAAGAGAGAGGAGGAAGGGAGAGGTGGAAGACAGAGGAAGAGGAGAGAGAAGGAAGTCAGAGGAGGAAGAGAGTGGAGGAAGAGAGAGGAAAAAGAGAGAGGAGGAAGAGAGATGAGGAAGAGAGAGGAGGAAGAGAGAGGAGGAAGAGAGAGGAGGAAGAGAGAGGAGGAAGAGAGGAAAAGGAGGGAGGAGGAAAAGTGAGGAGGAAGAGAGAGGAGAAAAAGAGAAAAGGAAGAGAGAGGAGGAAGAGAGAGGAGGAAGAGAGAGGAGGGGTAGAGAAGAGGAAGCGAGAGGAGGAAGAGAGAGGAGGAATAGGGAGGAGGAAGAGAGAGAAGGAAGAGAAAGGAAAATGAGAGAGAAGGAAGAGAGAGGAAAAGGGGAGAGGAGGAAGAGAGAGGAGGAAAAGAGAGGCGGAAGAGAGAGGAGGAAGAGAGAGGAGGGGTAGAGAGGAGGAAGAGAGAGGAGGAAGAGAGAGGAGGAAGAGAGAGGTGGAAGAGAAAGGAGGAAGGGGGAGGAGAAAGAGAGAGGAAGAGAAGAGAGGAGGAAGAGAGAGGAGGAAGAGAGAGGAGAAAGAAAGAGGAGGAAGAGAGAGGAGGAAGAGAGAGGAAGAGTAGAGAGGAGGAAAAGAGAAGAGGAAGAGAGAGGAGGAAGAGAGAGGTGGAAGACAGAGGAAGAGGAGAGAGAAGGAAGACAGAGGAGGAAGAGAGTGGAGGAAGAGAGAGGAAAAAGAGAGAGGAGGAAGAGAGAGGAGGAAGAGAGAGGAGGAAGAGAGAGGAGGTAGAGAGGAAAAGGAGAGAGGAGGAAAAGTGAGGAGGAAGTGAGAGGAGGAAAAGAGAAGAGGAAGAGAGAGGAGGAAGAGAGAGGAGGAAGAGAGAGGAGGGGTAGAGAGGAGGAAGCGAGAGGAGGAAGAGAGAGGAGGAATAGATAGGAGGAAGAGAGAGAAGGAAGAGAAAGGAAAATGAGAGAGAAGGAAGAGAGAGGAAAAGGGGAGAGGAGGAAGAGAGAGGAGGAAAAGAGAGGCGGAAGAGAGAGGAGGAAGAGAGAGGAGGAAGGGGGAGGAGAAAGAGAGAGGAAGAGAAGAGAGGAGGAAGAGAGAGGAGGAAGAGAGAGGAGAAAGAGAGAGGAGGAAGACAGAGGAGGAACAGAGAGGAGGAAAAGAGAGGAAGAGGAGAGAGGAGGAAAAGAGAAGAGGAAGAGGGAGGAGGAAGAGAGAGGATGAAGAGAGAGGAGGGCTAGAGAGGAGGAAGAGAGAGGAGGAAGAGAGAGGAGGAAGCGAGAGGTGGAAGAGAAAGGAGGAAGGGCGAGGAGAAAGAGAGAGGAGGAAGAGAAAGGAGGAAGAGGGAAGAGAAGAGAGAGGAAGAGAAGAGAGGAGGAAGAGAGAGGAGAGAGAGGAGAAGAGAGAGGAGGAAGAGAGAGGAGGAAAGAGAGGAGAGGAGAAGTAGAAGACAGAGGAGGAACAGAGAGGACGAAAAGAGAGGAAGAGGAGAGAGGAGGAAAGAGAAGAGGAAGAGAGAGGAGGAAGAGAGAGGAGAAAGAGAGAGGAGGAAGACAGAGGAGGAACAGAGAGGAGGAAAAGAGAGGAAGAGGAGAGAGGAGGAAAAGAGAAGAGGAATAGAGAGTAGGAAGAGAGAGGAGGAAGAGAGGAAAAGGAGGGAGGAGGAAAAGTGAGGACGAAGAGAGAGGAGGAAAAGAGAAGAGGAAGAGAGAGGAGGAAGAGAGAGTAGGAAGAGAGAGGAGGAGTAGAGAAGAGGAAGCGAGAGGAGGAAGAGAGAGGAGGAAAAGAGAGGAAGAGGAGAGAGGAGGAAAAGAGAAGAGGAAGAGAGAGGAGGAAGAGAAAGGATGAAGAGAGAGGAGGGGTAGAGAGGAGGAAGAGAGAGGAGGAAGAGAGAGGAGGAAGAGAGAGGTGGAAGAGAAAGGAGGAAGGGGGAGGAGAAAGAGAGAGGAAGAGAAGAGAGGCGGAAGAGAGAGGAGGAAGAGAGAGGAGGAAGAGAGAGGTGGAAGACAGAGGAAGAGGAGAGAGAAGGAATTCAGAGGAGGAAGAGAGTGGAGGAAGAGAGAGGAAAAAGAGAGAGGAGGAAGAGAGATGAGGAATAGAGAGGAGGAAGAGAGAGGAGGAATAGAGAGGAGGAAGAGAGAGGAGGAAGAGAGGAAAAGGAGGGAGGAGGAAAAGTGAGGACGAAGAGAGAAGATGAAAAGAGAAGAGGAAGAGAGAGGAGGAAGAGAGAGGAGGAAGAGAGAGGAGGAAGAGAGAGGAGGTAGAGAGAGCTGGAAGACAGAGGAAGAGGAGAGAGAAGTAAGACAGAGGAGGAAGAGAGTGGAGGAGAGAGAGGAAAAAGAGAGAGGAGGAAGAGAGAAGAGGAAGAGGAGGAGGAAGAGAGAGGAGGAAGAGAGAGGAGGCAGAGAGAGGAGGAAGAGAGGAAAAGGAGAGAGGAGGAAATGTGAGGAGGAAGAGAGAGGAGAAAGAGAGAGGAGGAAGAGAGGTGGAAGAGGAAGAGGAAGGAAGAAGGAGAGAGAAGGAAGTCAGAGGAGGAAGAGAGTGGAGGAAGAGAGAGGAAAAAGAGAGAGGAGGAAGAGAGAGGAGGAAGAGAGAGGAGGAAGAGAGAGGAGGAAGAGAGAGGTGGAAGACAGAGGAGGAAGAGAGGAAAAGGAGGGAGGAGGAAAAGTGAGGAGGAAGAGAGAGGAGGAAAAGAGAAGAGGAAGAGAGAGGAGGAAGAGAGAGGAGGAAGAGAGAGGAGGGGTAGAGAAGAGGAAGCGAGAGGAGGAAGAGAGAGGAGGAATAGAGAGGAGGAAGAGAGAGGAGGAAAAGAGAGGAAGAGGAGAGAGGAGGAAAAGAGAAGAGGGAGAGAGAGGAGGAAGAGAGAGGAGGAAGAGAGAGGAGGGGTAGACAGGAGGAACAGGGAGGAGAAAGAGAGAGGAAGAGAAGAGAGGAGGAAGAGAGAGGAGGAAGAGAGAGGAGAAAGAGAGAGGAGGAAGAGAGAGGAGGAAGACAGAGGAGGAAGAGAGAGGTGGAAGACAGAGGAAGAGGATAGAGAAGGAAGACAGAGGAGGAAGAGAGTGGAGGAAGAGAGAGGAAAAAGAGAGAGGAGGAAGAGAGAGGAGGAAGAGAGAGGAGAAGAGAGAGGAGATAGAGAGGAAAAGGAGAGAGGAGGAAAAGTGAGGAGGAAGTGAGAGGAGGAAAAGAGAAGAGGAAGAGAGAGGAGGAGGAGAGAGGTGGAAGAGAGAGGAGGGGTAGAGAGGAGGAAGAGAGAGGAGGAAGAGAGAGGAGGAAGAGAGAGGAAGAGTAAAGAGGAGGAAAAGAGAACAGGAAGAGAGAGGAGGAAGAGAGAGGAGGAAGAGAGACGACGAAGAGAGAGGAGGAAGAGAGAGGAGGAAGAGGGAGGAGGAAGAGAGAGGAAGAGGAGAGAGAAGGAAGACAAAGGAGGAAGAGAGTGGAGGAAGAGAGAGGAGGAAGAGAGAGGAGGAAGAGAGGAAAAGGAGAGAGGAGGAAATGTGAGGAGGAAGAGAGAGGAGGAAGAGAGAGGTGGAAGGGAGAGGAAGAGGAGAGAGGAGGAAAAGAGAAGAGGAAGAGAGAGGAGGAAGAGAGAGGAGGAAGAGAGAGGAGGGGTAGAGAGGACAAAGCGAGAGGTGGAAGAGAGAGGAGGAAGAGAGAGGAGGGGGAGAGGTGAGGGGAGAGAGGAGAATGAGAGAGGAGGAAGAGAGAGAAGGAAGACAGAGGAGGAAGAGAGAGGAGGAAGAGAGAGGAGGAAGAGAGAAGAAAATGAGAGAAGAGGAAGAGAGTGGAAAATAAGATGGGGGGGATGAGGAGGAGGAAAAGAGAGGAGAAAGAGAGAGGAGGAAGAGAGAGGAGGAAGAGAAATGAGGAAGAGAAAGGATGAAGAAGAGGAAAAGGAGAGAGGAGGAAGAGAGAGGAAAAGGGGAGAGGAGGAAGAGGAGGAGGAAAAGAGAGGAGGAAGAGAGTGGAGGAAGAGAGAGGAGGATAGAGAGGAAAAGGAGAGAGGAGGAAGAGAGAGGAGGAAGAGAGAGGAGGAAGAGAGAGGAAAATGAGATAGGAGGAAAAGAGAGAAGGAAAAGAGAGGAGGAAGAGAGAGGAGGAAGAGAGAGGAGGAAGTAGAGAAGGAAGTGAGAGGTGGAAGACAGAGGAAGAGGAGAGAGAAGGAAGAGAGTGGAAAAGGGGAGAGGAGGAAGAGAGAGGAGGAAAAGAGAGGAGGAAGAGAGAGGAGGAAGAGAGATGAGGAAGAGAGAGGAGGAAGAGAGAGGAGGAAGAGAGAGATGGAAGAGAGAGGAGGATGAGAGAGGAAGAGGAGAGAATAGGATAAGAGAAGAGAAGAGAGAGGAGGAAGAGAGAAGAGGAAGAGAGAGGAGGAAGAGAGAGGAGGAAGAGAGAGGAGGAAGAGAGAGGATGAAGAGAGAGGAGGAAGAGAGAGGAGGAAGAGAGAGGAAGAAGAGAGAATAGGAAAAGAGAAGAGGAAGAGAGAGGAGGAAGAGAGAGGAGGAAGAAAGAGGAGGAAGAGAGAGGAAGAAGAGAGAGGTGGTAGAGAAAGGAGGAAGACGGAGGAGAAAGAGAGAGGAAGAGAAGAGAGGAGGAAGAGAGAGGAGGAAGAGAGAGGAGAAAGAGAGAGGAGGAAGAGAGAGGAGGAAGAGAGAGGAGGAAGAGAGAGGAAGAGGAGAGAGGAGGAAAAGAGAAGAGGAAGAGAGAGGAGGAAGAGAGAGGTGGAAGACAGAGGAAGAGGAGAGGGAAGGAAGAGAGTGGAAAAGGGGAGAGGAGGAAGAGAGAGGAGGAAAAGAGAGGAGGAAGAGAGAGGAGGAAGAGAGATGAGGAAGAGAGAGGAGGAAGAGAGTGGAGGAAGAGAGAGGAGGAAGAGAGAGGAGGAAGAGAGAGGAGTAAGAGAGAGGAGAATAATAGAGGAGGAAGAGAGAGGAGGAAGAGAAAGGAAAATGAGAGAGAAGGAAGTGAGGGGTAAGGGGAGAGGAGGAAGAGAGAGAAGGAAAGAGAGGAGGAGAGAGAGGAGGAAGAGAGAGGAGGAGAGAGAGGAGGAAGAGAGAGGAAGAGGAGAGAGGAGGAAAAGAGAAGAGGAAGAGAGAGGAGGAAGAGAGAGGAGGAAGAGAGAGAAGGAAGAGAGAGGAGGAAGTGAGAGGAGGAAGCGAGAGGAGGAAGAGAGAGGAGGATGAGAGAGGAAGAAGAGAGGATAGGAAAGAGAAGAGGAAGAGAGAGGAGGAAGAGAGAGGAGGATGAGAGAGGAGGAAGAGAGAGGAAGAAGAGAGAGGAGGAAGAGAGAGGTGGTAGAGAAAGTAGGAAGAGGGAAGAGAAAGAGAGAGGAAGAGAAGAGAGGAGGAAGTGAGAGGAGGAAGAGAGAGGAGAAAGAGAGAGGAGGAAGAGAGAGGAAGAGGAGAGAGGAGGAAAAGAGAAGAGGAAGAGAGAGGAGGAAGAGAGAGGAGGAAGAGAGAGGAGGAAGAGAGAGGAGGAAGAGAGAGCTGGAAGACAGAGGAAGAGTAGAGAGAAGGAAGACAGAGGAGGAAGAGAGTGGAGGAAGAGAGAGGCAAAAGAGAGAGGAGGAACAGAGAGGAGGAAGAGGGAGGAGGAAGAGAGAGGAGGAAGAGAGTGGAGGAAGAGAGAGGAGGAAGAGAGAGGAGGAAGAGAGAGGAGGAAGAGAGAGGAGGAAGAGAGGAAAAGGAGAGAGGAGGAAAAGTGAGGAGGAAGAGAGAGGAGGAAAAGAGAAGAGGAAGAGAGAGGAGGAAGAGAGAGGGGGAAGAGAGAGGAGGGGTAGAGAAGAGGAAGCGAGAGGAGGAAGAGAGAGGAGGAATAGAGAGGAGGAAGAGAGAGGAGGAAAAGAGAGGAAGAGGAGAGAGGAGGAAAAGAGAAGAGGAAGAGAGAGGAGGAAGAGAGAGGAGGAATAGAGAGGAGGAGGAGAGAGGAGGAAGAGAGAGGTGGAAAACAGAGGAAGAGGAGAGAGGAGGAAGAGAGAGGAGGAAGAGAGTGGAGGAAGAGAGAGGAAAAAGAGGAGGAAGAGAGAGGAGGAAGAGAGAGGAGGAAGAGAGAGGAAGAAGAGAGAGGAGGAAGAGAGAGGTGGTAGAGAAAGTAGGAAGATGGAAGAGAAAGAGAGAGGAAGAGAAGAGAGGAGGAAGTGAGAGGAGGAAGAGAGAGGAGAAAGAGAGAGGAGGAAGAGAGAGGAGGAAGAGAGAGGAAGAGGAGAGAGGAGGAAAAGAGAAGAGGAAGAGAGAGGAGGAAGAGAGAGGAGGAAGAGAGAGGAGGAAGAGAGAGGAGGAAGAGAGAGCTGGAAGACAGAGGAAGAGGAGAGAGAAGGAAGACAGAGGAGGAAGAGAGTGGAGGAAGAGAGAGGCAAAAGAGAGAGGAGGAACAGAGAGGAGGAAGAGGGAGGAGGAAGAGAGAGGAGGAAGAGAGTGGAGGAAGAGAGAGGAGGAAGAGAGAGGAGGAAGAGAGAGGTGGTAGAGAAAGTAGGAAGAGGGAAGAGAAAGAGAGAGGAAGAGAAGAGAGGAGGAAGTGAGAGGAGGAAGAGAGAGGAGAAAGAGAGAGGAGGAAGAGAGAGGAGGAAGAGAGAGGAAGAGGAGAGAGGAGGAAAAGAGAAGAGGAAGAGAGAGGAGGAATAGAGAGGAGGAAGAGAGAGGAGGAAAAGAGAGGAAGAGGAGAGAGGAGGAAAAGAGAAGAGGAAGAGAGAGGAGGAAGAGAGAGGAGGAAGAGAGAGGAGGGAGAGAGAGGTGGAAGACAGCGGAAGAGGATAGAGAAGGAAGACAGAGGAGGAAGAGAGTGGAGGAAGAGAGAGGAAAAAGAGAGGGGAGGAAGAGAGAGGAGGAAGAGAGAGGAGGAAGAGAGAGGAGGAAGAGAGAGGAGGAAGAGAGAGGAGGAAGAGAGAGGAGGTAGAGAGGAAAAGGAGAGAGGAGGAAAAGTGAGGAGGAGATGAGAGGAGGAAAAGAGAAGAGGAAGAGAGAGGAGGAAGAGAGAGGAGGAATAGAGAGGAGGAGGAGAGAGGAGGAAGAGAGAGGTGGAAAACAGAGGAAGAGGAGAGAGGAGGAAGACAGAGGAGGAAGAGAGTGGAGGAAGAGAGAGGAAAAGAGGAGGAAGAGAGAGGAGGAAGAGAGTGGAGGAAGAGAGAGGAGGAAGAGAGAGGAGGAAGAGAGAGGAGGAAAAGAGAAGGGGAAGAGAGAGGAGGAAGAGAGAGGGGGAAGAGAGAGGAGGGAGAGAGAGGAGAAAGAGAGAGGAGGAAGAGAAAGGAGGAAGAGAGAGGAAGAGGAGAGAGGAGGAAAAGAGAAGACGAAGAGAGAGGAGGAAGAGAGAGGAGGAAGAGAGGAAAAGGAGAGAAGAGGAATTTTGTGGAGGAAGAGAGAGCAGGAAGAGAGAGGAGGAAGAGAGAGGAGGAAGAGAGAGGAGGAAGAGAGAGGAGAAAGAGAGACGTGGAAGACAGAGGAGGAAGAGAGTGGAGGAAGAGAGAGGTGGAAGAGAATGGAGGAAGAGGGAGTAGAAAGAGAGATGAAGAGAAGAGAGGAGGAAGAGAGAGGAGGAAGAGAGAGGAGAAAGAGAGAGGAGGAAGGGAGTGGAGGAAGAGAGAGGAGGAAGAGAGAGGAGGAAGAGAGAGGAAGAGGAGAGAGGAGGAAAAGAGAAGAGGAAGAGAGAGGAGGAAGAGAGAGGTGGAAGACAGAGGAAGAGGAGAGAGAAGGAAGAGAGTGGAAAAGGGGAGAGGAGGAAGAGAGAGGAGGAAAAGAGAGGAGGAAGAGAGAGGAAGAGGAGAGAGGAGGAAAAGTGAGGAGGAAGAGATAGTAGGAAGTGAGAGGTGGAAGGGAGAGGAAGAGGAGAGAGGAGGAAAAGAGAAGAGGAAGAGAGAGGAGAAAGAGAAAGGAGGAAGAGAGAGGAGGGATAGAGAGGAGGAAGAGATAGGAGGGAGAGAGAGGAGGAAGAGAGAGGACGAAGAGAGAGCAGGAAGAGAGAGGTGGAAGAGAAAGGAGGAAGAGGGAGGAGAAAGAGAGAGGAAGAGAAGAGAGGAGGAAGAGAGAGGAGGAAGAGAGAGAAGAAAGAGAGAGGAGTAAGAGACAGGAGGAAGAGAGAGGAGGAAGAGAGAGGAGGAAGAGAGAGGAGGAAAAGAGAGGAGGAAGAGAGAGGAGGAAGAGAGAGGAGGAAGAGAGAGGAGGGTTAGATAGGAGGAAGCGAGAGGAGGAAGCGAGAGGAGGAAGAGAGAGGAGGAAGAGAGAGGAAGAAGAGAGAGGAGGAAGAGAGAGGAGGAAGAGAGAGGAGGAAGAGAGGAAAAGGGGAGAGGAGGAAAAGTGAGTAGGAAGAGAGAGGAGGAAAAGAGAAGGGGAAGAGAGAGGAGGAAGAGAGAGGGGGAAGAGAGAGGAGGGAGAGAGAGGAGAAAGAGAGAGGAGGAAGAGAAAGGAGGAAGAGAGAGGAAGAGGAGAGAGGAGGAAAAGAGAAGACGAAGAGAGAGGAGGAAGAGAGAGGAGGAAGAGAGGAAAGGAGAGAAGAGGAAATTTTGTGGAGGAAGAGAGAGCAGAAGAGAGAGGAGGAAGAGAGAGGAGGAAGAGAGAGGAGGAAGAGAGAGGAGAAAGAGAGACGTGGAAGACAGAGGAGGAAGAGAGTGGAGGAAGAGAGAGGTGGAAGAGAATGGAGGAAGAGGGAGTAGAAAGAGAGATGAAGAGAAGAGAGGAGGAAGAGAGAGGAGGAAGAGAGAAGGAGAAAGAGAGAGGAGGAAGGGAGAGGAGTTAGAGAGAGGAGGAAGAGAGAGGAGGAAGAGAGAGGAAGAGGAGAGAGGAGGAAAAGAGAAGAGGAAGAGAGAGGAGGAAGAGAGAGGTGGAAGACAGAGGAAGAGGAGAGAGAAGGAAGAGAGTGGAAAAGGGGAGAGGAGGAAGAGAGAGGAGGAAAAGAGAGGAGGAAGAGAGAGGAAGAGGAGAGAGGAGGAAAAGAGAAGAGGAAGAGAGAGGAGGAAGAGAGAGGAGGAAGAGAGAGGAGGAAGAGAGAGGAGGAAGAGAGAGGAGGAAGAGAGAGGAGGAAGAGAGAGGAGGAAGAGAGAGGAGGAAGAGAGAGGAGGAAGAGAGGAAAAGGAGAGAGGAGGAAAAGTGAGTAGGAAGAGAGAGGAGGAAAGAGAAGGGGAAGAGAGAGGAGGAAGAGAGAGGGGGAAGAGAGAGGAGGGAGAGAGAGGAGAAAGAGAGAGGAGGAAGAGAAAGGAGGAAGAGAGAGGAAGAGGAGAGAGGAGGAAAAGAGAAGACGAAGAGAGAGAGGAAGAGAGAGGAGGAAGAGAGGAAAAGGAGAGAAGAGGAAATTTTGTGGAGGAAGAGAGAGCAGGAAGAGAGAGGAGGAAGAGAGAGGAGGAAGAGAGAGGAGGAAGAGAGAGGAGGAAGAGAGAGGAGAAAGAGAGACGTGGAAGACAGAGGAGGAAGAGAGTGGAGGAAGAGAGAGGTGGAAGAGAATGGAGGAAGAGGGAGTAGAAAGAGAGATGAAGAGAAGAGAGGAGGAAGAGAGAGGAGGAAGAGAGAGGAGAAAGAGAGAGGAGGAAGGGAGAGGAGGAAGAGAGAGGAGGAAGAGAGAGGAGGAGAGAGGAAGAGGAGAGAGGAGGAAAAGAGAAGAGAAGAGAGAGGAGGAAGAGAGAGGTGGAAGACAGAGGAAGAGGAGAGAGAAGGAAGAGAGTGGAAAAGGGGAGAGGAGGAAGAGAGAGGAGGAAAAGAGAGGAGGAAGAGAGAGGAAGAGGAGAGAGGAGGAAAAGAGAAGAGGAAGAGAGAGGAGGAAGAGAGAGGAGGAAGAGAGAGGAGGAAGAGAGAGGAGGAAGAGAGAGGAGGAAGAGAGAGGAGGAAGAGAGAGGAGGAGAGAAGAGGTGGTAGAGAAAGGAGGAAGAGGGAAGAGAAAGAGAGAGGAAGAGAAGAGAGGAGGAAGAGAGAGGAGGAAGAGAGAGGAGAAGAGAGAGGAGGAAGAGAGAGAGGAAGAGAGAGGAAGAGGAGAGAGGAGGAAAAGAGAAGAGGAAGAGAGAGGAGGAAGAGAGAGGAGGAAAGAGAGGAGGGAAGAGAGAGGAGGAAGAGAGAGCTGGAAGACAGAGGAAGAGGAGAGAGAAGGAAGACAGAGGAGGAAGAGAGTGGAGGAAGAGAGAGGCAAAAGAGAGAGGGAGGAACAGAGAGGAGGAAGAGAGAGGAGGAAGATGAGAGGAGGAAGAGAGTGGAGGAAGAGAGAGGAGGAAGAGAGAGGAGGAAGAGAGAGGAGGAAGAGAGAGGAGGAAGAGAGGAAAAA
>NW_027436649.1:0-159571 GCF_031877795.1 Strix aluco
TGACGAGAGAGGAGAAGAGAGAGGAGGAAGAGAGAGGAGGAAGAGAGAGGAGGAAGAGAGGAGGAACAGAGAGGAGGAAGAGAGAGGAGGAAGAGAGAGGAGGAAGAGAGGAGGAGGAGAGAGGAGAAAGAGAGAGGAGAAAGAGAGATGGAGAAAGAGAGAGGAGGAAGAGAAAGGAGGAAGAGAGAGGAAGAGGAGAGAGGAGGAAAAGAGAAGAGGAAGAGAAAGGAGGAAGAGAGAGGAGGAAGAGACAGGAGGAAGAGAGAGGAGGAAGAGGGGAAAAAGTGAGAGGAGGGAATGTGAGGAGGAAGAGAGAGGAGGAAGAGAGAGGAGGAAGAGAGAGGAAGAGGAGCGAGGAGGAAGAGAGAAGAGGAAGAGAGAGGAGGAGAGATAGGTGGAAGAGAGAGGAAGAGGAGAGAGAAGGAAGAGAGTGGAAAAGGGGAGAGGAGGAAGAGATAGGAAGAGAGTGGAAAAGGGGAGAGGAGGAAGAGAGAGGAGGAAAAGAGAGGAGGAAGAGAGAGGAGGAAGAGAGAGGAGGAAGAGAGAGGAGGAAGAGAGAGGAGGAAGAGAGAGTAAGAGAAGAGAGAAAGAAGAGAGTGGAGGAATAGAGTGGAGGAAGATAGAGGAAAAAGGGAGAGGAGGAAGAGAGAGGAGGAAAAGAGAGGAAGAAGAGAGGAAAAGGAGAGAGGAGGAAAAGTGAGGAGGAAGAGAGAGGAGGAAAAGAGAAGGGGAAGAGAGAGGAGGAAGAGAGAGGGCGAAGAGAGAGGAGGGGTAGAGAGGAGGGAGCGAGAGGAGGAAGTGAGAGGAGGAAGAGATGAGAAAGAGAGAGGAGGAAGAGAGAGGAGAAAGAGAGAGGAGGAAGAGAAAGGAGGAAGAGAGAGGAAGAGGAGAGAGGAGAAAAGAGAAGAGGAAGAGAGAGGAGGAAGAGAGAGGAGGAAGAGAGAGGAGGAAGAGAGGAGGAGGAGAGAGGAGGAGGAGAGAGGAGAAAGAGAGAGGAGGAAGAGAAAGGAGGAAGAGAGAGGAAGAGGAGAGAGGAGGAAAAGAGAAGAGGAAGAGAGAGGAGGAAGAGAGAGGAGGAAGAGAGAGGAGGAAGAGAGGAAAAGGAGAGAGGAGGGAATGTGAGGAGGAAGAGAGAGGAGGAAGAGAGAGGAGGAAGAGAGAGGTGAAAGAGAGAGGAGGAAGAGAGAGGAGGAAGAGAGAGGAAGAGGAGAGAGGAGGAAGACAGAGGAAGAAGAGAGAGGAGGAAGCGAGAGGAGGAAGACAGAGGGGGAAGAGAGAGGAGGAAGAGAGAGGAGGAAGAGTGTGGAAGAGGAGAGAGGAGGAAGACAGCGGAGGAAGAGAGAGGAGGAAGAGAAAGGAAAATGAAAGAGAAAAAAGAGAGAGGAAAAGGGGAAAGGAGGAAGAGAGAGGAGGAAAAGAGAGGCGATAGAGAGAGGTGGAAGAGAGAGGAGGAAGAGAGAGGAGGAAGAGAGAGGTGGAAAACTGAGGAAGAGGAGAGAGGAGGAAGAGAGAGGAGGAAGAGAGTGGGAGAAGAGAGAGGAAAAAGAGGAGGAAGAGAGAGGAGGAAGAGAGAGGAGGAAGAGAGAGGAGGAAGAGAGAGGAGGAAAAGAGAAGAGGAAGAGAGAGGAGGAAGAGACAGGAGGAAGAGAGAGGAAGGGTAGATAGGAGGAAGCGAGAGGAGGAAGAGAGAGGAGGAAGAGGGAGGAGGAAGAGAGAGGAGGAAGAGAGAGGAAGAGGAGAGAGGAGGAAAAGAGAAGAGGAAGAGAGAGGAGGAAGAGAGACGAGGAAGAGAGAGGAGGGGTAGAGAGGAGGAAGAGAGAGGAGGAAGAGAGAGGTGGAAGACAGAGGAAGAGGAGAGAGAAAGAAGAGAGAGGAGGAAGAGAGTGGAGGAAGAGAGAGGAAAAAGGGAGAGGAGGAACAGAGAGGAGGAAGAGAGAGGAGGGAGAGAGAGGAGGAAGAGAGAGGAGGAAGAGAGAGGAGGAAGAGAGAGGAGGAAGAGAGAGGTGGAAGACAGAGGAAGAGGAGAGAGAAAGAAGAGAGAGGAGGAAGAGAGAGGAGGAATAGAGGAAAAGGAGAGAGGAGGAAAAGTGAGGAGGAAGAGAGAGGAGGAAAAGAGAAGGGGAAGAGAGAGGAGGAAGAGAGAGGGGAAGAGAGAGGAGGGGTAGAGAGGAGGAAGCGAGAGGAGGAAGAGAAAGGAGGAAGAGAGGAGGAAGAGAGAGGAGGAAGAGAAAGGAGGAACAGAGAGGAAGAGGAGAGAGGAGGAAAAGAGAAGAGGAAGAGAGAGGAGGAAGAGAGAGGAGGAAGAGAGAGGAGGAAGAGAGAGGTGGAAAAGAGGAAAAGGAGAGAGGAGGAAATGTGAGGAGGAAGAGAGAGGAGGAAGAGAGAGGAGGAAGAGAGTGGAGGAAGAGAGAGGAGGAAGAGAGAGGAGGAAGAGAGAGGAGGAAGAGAGAGGTGGAAGAGAGAGGAGGAAGAGAGAGGAGAAAGAGAGAGGAGGAAAAGGGAAGAGGAAGAGAGAGGAGAAAGAGAGAGGAGGAAGAGAGAGGAGGAAGAGAGAGGAGGGGTAGAGAGGAGGAAGAGAGAGGAGGAAGAGAGAGGAGGAAGAGAGAGGTGGAAGAGAATGGAGGAAGAGGGAGGAGAAAGAGAGAGGAAGAGAAGAGAGGAGGAAGAGAGAGGAGGAAGAGAGAGGAGAAAGAGAGAGGAGGAAGAGAGAGGAGGAAGAGAGAGGAGGAAGAGAGAGGTAGAGGAGGGAGGAGGAAAAGAGAAGAGGAAGAGAGAGGAGAAAGAGAGAGGAGGAAGAGAGAGGAGGAAGAGAGGAGGAGGACAGAGGAGGAAGAGAGAGGAGAAAGAGAGAGGAGGGAGAGAAAGGAGGAAGAGAGAGGAAGAGGAGAGAGGAGAAAAAGAGAAGAGGAAGAGAGAGGAGGAAGAGAGAGGAGGAAGAGAGAGGAGGAAGAAGAGGAGGAAAAGAGAGGAGGAAGAGAGAGGAGGAAGAGAGGAAAAGGAGAGAGGAGGGAATGTGAGGAGGAAGAGAGAGGAGGAAGAGAGAGGAGGAAGAGAGAGGAGAAAGAGAGAGGAGAAAGAGAGAGGAGGAAGAGAGAGGAAGAGGAGAGAGGAGGAAAAGAGAAGAGGAAGAGAGAGGAGGAAGAGAGAGGAGGAAGAGAGAGGAGGGTTAGAGAGGAGGAAGAGAGAGGAGGAAGAGAGAGGAGGAAGAGAGAGGTGGAAGAGAAAGGAGGAAGAGGGAGGAGAAAGAGAGAGGAAGAGAAGAGAGGAGGAAGAGAGAGGAGGAAGAGAGAGGAGAAAGAGAGAGGAGGAAGAGAGAGGAGGAAGAGAGAGGTAGAGGAGAGAGGAGGAAAAGAGAAGAGGAAGAGAGAGGAGAAAGAGAGAGGTGGAAGACAGAGGAAGAGGAGAGAGAAGGAAGATAGAGGAAATGGGGAGAGGAGGAAGAGAGAGGAGGAAAGGAGAGGAGGAAGAGAGAGGCGGTAGAGAGAGGAGGAAGAGAGACAGGAAGAGAGAGGTGGAAGACAAGGAAGAGGAGAGAGAAGGAAGAGAGAGGAAAAGGGGAGAGGAGGAAGAGAGAGGAGGAAAAGAGAGGAGGAAGAGAGAGGAGGAAGGGAGATGAGGAAGAGAGAGGAGGAAGAGAGAGGAGGAAGAGAGAGGAGGAAGAGAGAGGAGGAAGAGAAAGATGGAAGGGAGGAAAAGGAGAGAGGAGGAAAAGTGAGGGGGAAGAGAGAGGAGGAAAAGAGAGGACGAAGACAGAGGAAGAGCAGAGAGAAGGAAGACAGAGGAGGAAGAGAGTGGAGGAAGAGAGAGGAGAAAGAGAGAGGAGGAAGAGAGAGGAGGAAGAAGAGGAGGAAAAGAGAGGAGGAAGAGAGAGGAGGAAGAGAGGAAAAGGAGAGAGGAGGGAATGTGAGGAGGAAGAGAGAGGAGGAAGAGAGAGGAGGAAGAGAGAGGAGAAAGAGAGAGGAGAAAGAGAGAGGAGGAAGAGAGAGGAGGAAGAGAGAGGAGGAAGAGAGAGGTAGAGGAGAGAGGAGGAAAAGAGAAGAGGAAGAGAGAGGAGGAAGAGAGAGGAGGAAGAGAGAGGAGGAAGAGAGAGGAGGAAGAGAGGAGGAGGACAGAGGAGGAAGAGAGAGGAGAAAGAGAGAAGAGGGAGAGAAAGGAGGAAGAGAGAGGAAGAGGAGAGAGGAGGAAAAGAGAAGAGGAAGAGAGAGGAGGAAGAGACAGGAGGAAGAGAGAGGAAGGGTAGATAGGAGGAAGCGAGAGGAGGAAGAGAGAGGAGGAAGAGGGAGGAGGAAGAGAGAGGAGGAAGAGAGAGGAAGAGGAGAGAGGAGGAAAAGAGAAGAGGAAGAGAGAGGAGGAAGAGAGACGAGGAAGAGAGAGGAGGGGTAGAGAGAAGGAAGAGAGAGGAGGAAGAGAGAGGTGGAAGACAGAGGAAGAGGAGAGAGAAAGAAGAGAGAGGAGGAAGAGAGTGGAGGAAGAGAGAGGAGGGAGAGAGAAGAGGAAGAGAGAGGAGGAAGAGAGAGGAGGAAGAGAGAGGAGGAAGAGAGAGGTGGAAGACAGAGGAAGAGGAGAGAGAATGAAGAGAGAGGAGGAAGAGAGAGGAGGAAGAGAGGAAAAGGAGAGAGGAGGAAAAGTGAGGAGGAAGAGAGAGGAGGAAAAGAGAAGGGGAAGAGAGAGGAGGAAGAGAGAGGGGGAAGAGAGAGGAGGGGTAGAGAGGAGGAAGCGAGAGGAGGAAGAGAAAGGAGGAAGAGAGGAGGAAGAGAGAGGAGGAAGAGAAAGGAGGAACAGAGAGGAAGAGGAGAGAGGAGGAAAAGAGAAGAGGAATAGAGAGGAGGAAGAGAGAGGAGGAAGAGAGAGGAGGAAGAGAGAGGAGGAAGAGAGAGGTGGAAAAAAGGAAAAGGAGAGAGGAGGAAATGTGAGGAGGAAGAGAGAGGAGGAAGAGAGAGGAGGAAGAGAGTGGAGGAAGAGAGAGGAGGAAGAGAGAGGAGGAAGAGAGAGGAGGAAGAGAGAGGTGGAAGAGAGAGGAGGAAAGAGAGAGGAGAAAGAGAGAGGAGGAAAAGGGAAGAGGAAGAGAGAGGAGAAAGAGAGAGGAGGAAGAGAGAGGAGGAAGAGAGAGGAGGGGTAGAGAGGAGGAAGAGAGAGGAGGAAGAGAGAGGAGGAAGAGAGAGGTGGAAGAGAAAGGAGGAAGAGGGAGGAGAAAGAGAGAGGAAGAGAAGAGAGGAGGAAGAGAGAGGAGGAAGAGAGAGGAGAAAGAGAGAGGAGGGAGAGAAAGGAGGAAGAGAGAGGAAGAGGAGAGAGGAGGAAAAGAGAAGAGGAAGAGAGAGGAGGAAGAGAGAGGAGGAAGAGAGAGGAGGAAGAAGAGGAGGAAAAGAGAGGAGGAAGAGAGAGGAGGAAGAGAGGAAAAGGAGAGAGGAGGGAATGTGAGGAGGAAGAGAGAGGAGGAAGAGAGAGGAGGAAGAGAGAGGTGGAGAGAGAATTGGAAGAGAGAGGAGAAAGAGAGAGGTGGAAAAGAGAGGAGGAAGAGAGAGGAGGAAGAGAGAGGAGGAAGAGAGAGGAGGAAAAGAGAAGAGGAAGAGAGAGGAGGAAGAGAGAGGAGGAAGAGAGAGGAGGGGTAGAGAGGAGGAAGCGAGAGGAGGAAGAGAGAGGAGGAAGAGAGAGGAGGAAGAGAGAGGAGGAAGAGAGAGGAAGAGGAGAGAGGAGGAAAAGAGAAGAGGAAGAGAGAGGAGGAAGAGAGAGGAGGAAGTGAGAGGAGGGTTAGAGAGGAGGAAGAGAGAGGAGGAAGAGAGAGGAGGAAGAGAGAGGTGGAAGAGAAAGGAGGAAGAGGGAGGAGAAAGAGAGAGGAAGAGAAGAGAGGAGGAAGAGAGAGGAGGAAGAGAGAGGAGAAAGAGAGAGGAGGAAGAGAGAGGAGGAAGAGAGAGGTAGAGGAGAGAGGAGGAAAAGAGAAGAGGAAGAGAGAGGAGAAAGAGAGAGTTGGAAGACAGAGGAAGAGGAGAGAGAAGGAAGATAGAGGAAATGGGGAGAGGAGGAAGAGAGAGGAGGAAAAGAGAGGAGGAAGAGAGAGGCGGTAGAGAGAGGAGGAAGAGAGACAGGAAGAGAGAGGTGGAAGACAAGGAAGAGGAGAGAGAAGGAAGAGAGAGGAAAAGGGGAGAGGAGGAAGAGAGAGGAGGAAAAGAGAGGAGGAAGAGAGAGGAGGAAGAGAGAGGAGGAAGAGAGAGGAGGAAGAGAGAGTTGGAAGAGAGGAAAAGGAGAGAGGAGGAAAAGTGAGGGGGAAGAGAGAGGAGGAAAAGAGAGGACGAAAACAGAGGAAGAGCAGAGAGAAGGAAGACAGAGGAGGAAGAGAGTGGAGGAAGAGAGAGGAAAAAGAGAGAGGAGGAAGAGAGAGGAGGAAGAGAGAGGAGGAAGAGAGAGGAGGAAGAGAGGAGGAACAGAGTGGAGGAAGAGAGGAAAAGGAGAGAGGAGGAAAATTGAGGAGGAAGAGAGAGGAGGAAGAGAGATGTTGAAGGGAGAAGAAAAGGAGAGAGGAGGAAAAGAGAAAAGGAAGAGAAAGGAGGAAGAGAGAGGAGGAAGAGAGAGGAGGGGGAGAGAGGAGGAAGAGAGAGGAGAAAGACAGAGGAGGAAGAGAGAGGAGGAAGAGGATGTGGAAGAGAAAGGAGGAAGAGGGAGGAGAAAGAGAGAGGAAGAGAAGAGAGGAGGAAGAGAGAGGAGAAAGAGAGAGGAGGAAGAGAGAGGTGAAAGAGAGAGGAGGAAGAGAGAGGAGGAAGAGAGAGGAAGAGGAGAGAGGAGGAAGACAGAGGAAGAGGAGAGAGGAGGAAGCGAGAGGAGGAAGAGAGAGGGGGAAGAGAGAGAAGGAAGAGAGAGGAGGAAGAGAGTGGAAGAGGAGAGAGGAGGAAGACAGCGGAGGAAGAGAGAGGAGGAAGAGAAAGGAAAATGAAACAGAAGGAAGAGAGAGGAAAAGGGGAGAGGAGGAAGAGAGAGGAGGAAAAGAGAGGCGGAAGAGAGAGGAGGAAGAGAGAGGTGGAAAACAGAGGAAGAGGAGTGAGGAGGAAGAGAGAGGAGGAAGAGAGTGGGAGAAGAGAGAGGAAAAAGAGGAGGAAGAGAGAGGAGGAAGAGAGAGGAGGAAGAGAGAGGAAGAAGAGACAGGAGGAAGAGAGAGGAAGGGTAGATAGGAGGAAGCGAGAGGAGGAAGAGAGAGGAGGAAGAGGGAGGAGGAAGAGAGAGGAGGAAGAGAGAGGAAGAGGAGAGAGGAGGAAAAGTGAAGAGGAAGATAGAGGAGGAAGAGAGACGAGGAAGAGAGAGGAGGGGTAGAGAGGAGGAAGAGAGAGGAGGAAGAGAGAGGTGGAATACAGAGGAAGAGGAGAGAGAAAGAAGAGAGAGGAGGAAGAGAGAGGAGGAAGAGAGGAAAAGGAGAGTGGAGGAAAAGTGAGGAGGAAGAGAGAGGAGGAAAAGAGAAGGGGAAGAGAGAGGAGGAAGAGAGAGGGGGAAGAGAGAGGAGGGGTAGAGAGGAGGAAGCGAGAGGAGGAAGAGAAAGGAGGAAGAGAGGAGGAAGAGAGAGGAGGAAGAGAAAGGAGGAACAGAGAGGAAGAGGAGAGAGGAGGAAAAGAGAAGAGGAAGAGAGAGGAGGAAGAGAGAGGAGGAAGAGAGAGGAGGAAGAGAGAGGCGGAAAAGAGGAAAAGGAGAGAGGAGGAAATGTGAGGAGGAAGAGAGAGGAGGAAGAGAGAGGAGGAAGAGAGTGGAGGAAGAGAGAGGAGGAAGAGAGAGGAGGAAGAGAGAGGAGGAAGAGAGAGGAGGAAGAGAGAGGAGGAAGAGTGAGGAGAAAGAGAGAGGAGGAAAAGGGAAGAGGAGAGAGAGGAGAAGAGAGAGGAGGAAGAGAGAGGAGGAAGAGAGAGGAGGGGTAGAGAGGAGGAAGAGAGAGGAGGAAGAGAGAGGAGGAAGAGAGAGGTGGAAGAGAAAGGAGGAAGAGGGAGGAGAAAGAGAGAGGAAGAGAAGAGAGGAGGAAGAGAGGAGGAAGAGAGAGGAGAAAGAGAGAGGAGGAAGAGAGAGGAGGAAGAGAGAGGTAGAGGAGAGAGGAGGAAAAGAGAAGAGGAAGAGAGAGGAGGAAGAGAGAGGAGGAAGAGAGAGGAGGAAGAGAGGAGGAGGACAGAGGAGGAAGAGAGAGGAGAAAGAGAGAGGAGGGAGAGAAAGGAGGAAGAGAGAGGAAGAGGAGAGAGGAGAAAAGAGAAGAGGAAGAGAGAGGAGGAAGAGAGAGGAGGAAGAGAGAGGAGGAAGAAGAGGAGGAAAAGAGAGGAGGAAGAGAGAGGAGGAAGAGAGGAAAAGGAGAGAGGAGGGAATGTGAGGAGGAAGAGAGAGGAGGAAGAGAGAGGAGGAAGAGAGAGGAGAAAGAGAGAGGAGAAAGAGAGAGGAGGAAGAGAGAGGAAGAGGAGAGAGGAGGAAAAGAGAAGAGGAAGAGAGAGGAGGAAGAGAGAGGAGGAAGAGAGAGGAGGGTTAGAGAGGAGGAAGAGAGAGGAGGAAGAGAGAGGAGGAAGAGAGAGGTGGAAGAGAAAGGAGGAAGAGGGAGGAGAAAGAGAGACGAAGAGAAGAGAGGAGGAAGAGAGAGGAGGAAGAGAGAGGAGAAAGAGAGAGGAGGAAGAGAGAGGAGGAAGAGAGAGGTAGAGGAGAGAGGAGGAAAAGAGAAGAGGAAGAGAGAGGAGAAAGAGAGAGGTGGAAGACAGAGGAAGAGGAGAGAGAAGGAAGATAGAGGAAATGGGGAGAGGAGGAAGAGAGAGGAGGAAAAGAGAGGAGGAAGAGAGAGGCGGTAGAGAGAGGAGGAAGAGAGACAGGAAGAGAGAGGTGGAAGACAAGGAAGAGGAGAGAGAAGGAAGAGAGAGGAAAAGGGGAGAGGAGGAAGAGAGAGGAGGAAAAGAGAGGAGGAAGAGAGAGGAGGAAGGGAGATGAGGAAGAGAGAGGAGGAAGAGAGAGGAGGAAGAGAGAGGAGGAAGAGAGAGGAGGAAGAGAAAGATGGAAGAGAGGAAAAGGAGAGAGGAGGAAAAGTGAGGGGGAAGAGAGAGGAGGAAAAGAGAGGACGAAGACAGAGGAAGAGCAGAGAGAAGAAGACAGAGGAGGAAGAGAGTGGAGGAAGAGAGAGGAAAAAGAGAGAGGAGGAAGAGAGAGGAGGAAGAGAGAGGAGGAAGAGAGGAGGAAGAGAGTGGAGGAAGAGAGGAAAAGGAGAGAGGAGAAAGTGAGGAGGAAGAGAGAGGAGGAAGAGAGATGTGGAAGGGAGAGGAAAAGGAGAGAGGAGGAAAAGAGAAAAGGAAGAGATAGGAGGAAGAGAGAGGAGGAAGAGAGAGGAGGGGTAGAGAGGAGGAAGAGAGAGGAGAAAGACAGAGGAGGAAGAGAGAGGAGGAAGAGGAGGTGGAAGAGAAAGGAGGAAGAGGGAGGAGAAAGAGAGAGGAAGAGAAGAGAGGAGGAAGAGAGAGGAGAAAGAGAGAGGAGGAAGAGAGAGGTGAAAGAGAGAGGAGGAAGAGAGAGGAGGAAGAGAGGGGAAGAGGAGAGAGGAGGAAGACAGAGGAAGAAGAGAGAGGAGGAAGCGAGAGGAGGAAGAGAGAGGGGGAAGAGAGAGGAGGAAGAGAGAGGTGGAAGAGAGAGGAGGAAAAGAGAAGAGGAAGAGAGAGGAGGAAGAGACAGGAGGAAGAGAGAGGAAGGGTAGATAGGAGGAAGCGAGAGGAGGAGAGAGAGGAGGAAGAGGGAGGAGGAAGAGAGAGGAGGAAGAGAGAGGAAGAGGAGAGAGGAGGAAAAGAGAAGAGGAAGAGAGTGGAGGAAGAGAGACGAGGAAGAGAGAGGAGGGGTAGAGAGGAGGAAGAGAGAGGAGGAAGAGAGAGGTGGAAGACAGAGGAAGAGGAGAGAGAAAGAAGAGAGAGGAGGAAGAGAGTGGAGGAAGAGAGAGGAAAAGGGAGAGGAGGAACAGAGAGGAGAAGAGAGAGGCGGGAGAGAGATGAGGAAGAGAGAGGAGGAAGAGAGAGGAGGAAGAGAGAGGAGGAAAAGAGAGGAGGAAGAGAGAGGTGGAAGACAGAGAAGAGGAGAGAGAAAGAAGAGAGAGGAGGAAGAGAGAGGAGGAAGAGAGGAAAAGGAGAGAGGAGGAAAAGTGAGGAGGAAGAGAGAGGAGGAAAAGAGAAGGGGAAGAGAGAGGAGGAAGAGAGAGGGGGAAGAGAGAGGAGGGGTAGAGAGGAGGAAGCGAGAGGAGGAAGAGAAAGGAGGAAGAGAGGAGGAAGAGAGAGGAGGAAGAGAAAGGAGGAACAGAGAGGAAGAGGAGAGAGGAGGAAAGAGAAGAGGAAGAGAGAGGAGGAAGAGAGAGGAGGAAGAGAGAGGAGGAAGAGAGAGGTGGAAAAGAGGAAAAGGAGAGAGGAGGAAATGTGAGGAGGAAGAGAGAGGAGGAAGAGAGAGGAGGAAGAGAGTGGAGGAAGAGAGAGGAGGAAGAGAGAGGAGGAAGAGTGAGGAGGAAGAGAGAGGTGGAAGAGAGAGGAGGAAGAGAGAGGAGAAAGAGAGAGGAGGAAAAGGGAAGAGGAAGAGAGAGGAGAAAGAGAGAGGAGGAAGAGAGAGGAGGAAGAGAGAGGAGGGGTAGAGAGGAGGAAGAGAGAGGAGGAAGAGAGAGGAGGAAGAGAGAGGTGGAAGAGAAAGGAGGAAGAGGGAGGAGAAAGAGAGAGGTAGAGAAGAGAGGAGGAAGAGAGAGGAGAAAGACAGAGGAGGAAGAGAGAGGAGGAAGAGAGAGGAGGAAGAGAGAGGTAGAGGTGAGAGGAGGAAAAGAGAAGAGGAAGAGAGAGGAGGAAGAGAGAGGAGGATGAGAGAGGAGGAAGAGAGGAGGAGGACAGAGGAGGAAGAGAGAGGAGAAGAGGAGAGGAGGGAGAGAAAGGAGGAAGAGAGAGGAAGAGGAGAGAGGAGAAAAAGAGAAGAGGAAGAGAGAGGAGGATGAGAGAGGAGGAAGAGAGAGGAGGAAGAAGAGGAGGAAAAGAGAGGAGGAAGAGAGAGGAGGAAGAGAGGAAAAGGAGAGAGGAGGGAATGTGAGGAGGAAGAGAGAGGAGGAAGAGAGAGGAGGAAGAGAGAGGAGAAAGAGAGAGGAGAAAGAGAGAGGAGGAAGAGAGAGGAGGAAGAGAGAGGAGGAAGAGAGAGGTAGAGGAGAGAGGAGGAAAAGAGAAGAGGAAGAGAGAGGAGGAAGAGAGAGGAGGAAGAGAGAGGAGGAAGAGAGAGGAGGAAGAGAGGAGGAGGACAGAGGAGGAAGAGAGAGGAAGAGGAGAGAGGAGGAAAAGAAAAGAGGAAGAGAGAGGAGGAAGAGAGAGGAGGAAGAGAGAGGAGGAAGAAAGGAGGAAAAGAGAGGAGGAAGAGAGAGGAGGAAAAGAGAAAAAGGAGAGAGGAGGGAATGTGAGGAGGAAGAGAGAGGAGGAAGAGAGTGGAGGAAGAGAGAGGTGGAAGAGAGAGTTGGAAGAGAGAGGAGAAAGAGAGAGGTGGAAAAGAGAGGAGGAAGAGAGAGGAGGAAGAGAGAGGAGGAAGAGAGAGGAGGAAAAGAGAAGAGGGAGAGAGAGGAGGAAGAGAGAGGAGGAAGAGAGAGGAGGGGTAGAGAGGAGGAAGCGAGAGGAGGAAGAGAGAGGAGGAAGAGAGAGGAGGAAGAGAGAGGAGGAAGAGAGAGGAAGAGGAGAGAGGAGGAAAAGAGAAGAGGAAGAGAGAGGAGGAAGAGAGAGGAGGAAGAGAGAGGAGGGTTAGAGAGGAGGAAGAGAGAGGAGGAAGAGAGAGGAGGAGAGAGAGGTGGAGAGAAAGGAGGAAGAGGGAGGAGAAAGAGAGAGGAAGAGAAGAGAGGAGGAAGAGAGAGGAGGAAAAGAGAGGAGAAAGAGAGAGGAGGAAGAGAGAGGAGGAAGAGAGAGGTAGAGGAGAGAGGAGGAAAGAGAAGAGGAAGAGAGAGGAGAAAGAGAGAGGTGGAAGACAGAGGAAGAGGAGAGAGAAGGAAGATAGAGGAAATGGGGAGAGGAGGAAGAGAGAGGAGGAAAAGAGAGGAGGAAGAGAGAGGCGGTAGAGAGAGGAGGAAGAGAGACAGGAAGAGAGAGGTGGAAGACAAGGAAGAGGAGAGAGAAGGAAGAGAGAGGAAAAGGGGAGAGGAGGAAGAGAGAGGAGGAAAAGAGAGGAGGAAGAGAGAGGAGGAAGGGAGATGAGGAAGAGAGAGGAGGAAGAGAGAGGAGGAAGAGAGAGGAGGAAGAGAGAGGAGGAAGAGAGAGGAGGAAGAGAGGAAAAGGAGAGAGGAGGAAAAGTGAGGGGGAAGAGAGAGGAGAAAAGAGAGGACGAAGACAGAGGAAGAGCAGAGAGAAGGAAGACAGAGGAGGAAGAGAGTGGAGGAAGAGAGAGGAAAAAGAGAGAGGAGGAAGAGAGAGGAAGAAGAGAGAGGAGGAAGAGAGGAGGAAGAGAGAGGAGGAAGAGAGGAAAAGGAGAGAGGAGGAAAAGTGAGGAGGAAGAGAGAGGAGGAAGAGAGATGTGGAAGGGAGAGTAAGAGTAGAGAGGAGGAAAAGAGAAAAGGAAGAGAGAGGAGGAAGAGAGAGGAGGAAGAGAGAGGAGGGGTAGAGAGGAGGAAGAGAGAGGAGGAAGACAGAGGAGGAAGAGAGAGGAGGAAGAGGAGGTGGAAGAGAAAGGAGGAAGAGTGAGGAGAAAGAGCGAGGAAGAGAAGAGAGGAGGAAGAGAGAGGAGGAAGAGAGAGGAGAAAGAGAGAGGAGAAAGAGAGAGGTGAAAGAGAGAGGAGGAAGAGAGAGGAGGAAGAGAGAGGAAGAGGAGAGAGGAGGAAGAGAGTGGAAGAAGAGAGAGGAGGAAGCGAGAGGAGGAAGAGAGAGGGGGTGGAAGAGAGAGGAGGAAGAGAGAGGAGGAAGAGAGTGGAAGAGGAGAGAGGAGGAAGACAGCGGAGGAAGAGAGAGGAGGAAGAGAAAGGAAAATGAAAGAGAAGGAAGAGAGAGAAAAAGGGAGAGGAGGAAGAGAGAGGAGGAAAAGAGAGGCGGAAGAGAGAGGAGGAAGAGGGAGGAGGAAGAGAGAGGAGGAAGAGAGAGGAGGAAGAGAGTGTGGAAAACAGAGGAAGAGGAGAGAGGAGGAAGAGAGAGGAGGAAGAGAGTGGGAGAAGAGAGAGGAAAAAGAGGAGGAAGAGAGAGGAGGAAGAGAGAGGAGGAAGAGAGAGGAGGAAGAGAGAGGAGGAAAAGAGAAGAGAAGAGAGAGGAGGAAGAGACAGGAGGAAGAGAGAGGAAGGGTAGATAGGAGGAAGAGAGAGAAGGAAGAGAGAGGAGGAAGAGGGAGGAGGAAGAGAGAGGAGGAAGAGAGAGGAAGAGGAGAGAGGAGGAAAAGAGAAGAGGAAGAGAGAGGAGGAAGAGAGACGAGGAAGAGAGAGGAGGGTAGAGAGGAGGAAGAGAGAGGAGGAAGAGAGAGGTGGAAGACAGAGGAAGAGGAGAGAGAAGGAAGAGAGTGGAAAAGGGGAGAGGAGGAAGAGAGAGGAGGAAGAGAGATGAGGAAGAGAGAGGGAAGAGAGAGGAGGAAGAGAGAGGAGGAAGAGAGAGGTGGAAGACAGAGGAAGAGGAGAGAGAAAGAAGAGGGAGGAGGAAGAGAGTGGAGGAAGAGAGAGGAAAAAGGGAGAGGAGGAACAGAGAGGAGGAAGAGAGAGGAGGGAGAGAGAGGAGGAAGAGAGAGGAGGAAGAGAGGAAAAGGAGAGAGGAGGAAAAGTGAGGAGGAAGAGAGAGAAGGAAAAGAGAAGGGGAAGAGAGAGGAGGAAGAGAGAGGGGGAAGAGATAGGAGGGGTAGAGAGGAGGAAGCGAGAGAAGGAAGAGAAAGGAGGAAGAGAGGAGGAAGAGAGAGGAGGAAGAGAAAGGAGGAACAGAGAGGAAGAGGAGAGAGGAGGAAAAGAGAAGAGGAAGAGAGAGGAGGAAGAGAGAGGAGGAAGAGAGAGGAGGAAGAGAGAGGAGGTAAAGAGGAAAAGGAGAGAGGAGGAAATGTGAGGAGGAAGAGAGAGGAGGAAGAGAGAGTAGGAAGAGAGTGGAGGAAGAGAGAGGAAAAAGTGAGAGGAGGAAGAGAGAGGAGGAAGAGAGAGGAGGAAGAGAGAGGAGGAAGAGAGAGGAGGAAGAGAGAGGAGGAAGAGAGGAAAAGGAGAGAGGAGGAAAGTGAGGAGGAAGAGAGAGGAGGAAAAGAGAAGAGGAATAGAGAGGAGGAAGAGAGAGGAGGAAGAGAGAGGAGGAAGAGAGATGAGGGGTAGAGAGGAGGCAGAGAGAGGTGGAAGAGAAAGGAGGAAGAGGGAGGAGAAAGAGAGAGGAAGAGAAGAGAGGAGGAAGAGAGAGGAGGAAGAGAGAGGAGGAAGAGAGAGGAGGAAGAGAGAGGAGAAAGAGAGGGAAGAGGAGAGAGGAGGAAAAAAGAAGAAGAAGAGAGAGGAGAAAGAGAAAGGAGGAAGAGAGAGGAGGGGTAGAGTGGAGGAAGAGAGAGGAGGAAGAGAGAGGAGGAAGAGAGAGGAGGAAGAGAGAGGAGGAAGAGAGAGGAGGAAGAGAGAGGAGGGGTAGAGAGGAGGAAGAGAGAGGAGAAAGAGAGAGGTGGAAGACAGAGGAAGAGGAGAGAGAAGGAAGAGAGTGGAAAAGGGGAGAGGAGGAAGAGAGAGGAGGAAGAGAGATGAGGAAGAGAGGAAAAGGAGAGAGGAGGAAAAGTGAGGAGGAAGAGAGAGGAGGAAAAGAGAAGAGAAAGAGAGAGGAGGAAGAGAGAGGAGGAATAGAGAGGAGGGGTAGAGAGGAGGAAGCGAGAGGAGGAAGAGAGAGGAGGAATAGAGAGGAGGAAAACAGAGGAGGAAAAGAGAGAAAGAGGAGAGAGGAGGAAAAGAGAGATGAAGAGAGAGGAGGAAGAGAGAGGAGGAAGAGAGAGGAGGGGTAGAGAGGAGGAAGAGAGAGGAGGAAGGAGAGAGGAAAGAGAGAGCTGGAAGAGAAAGGAGGAAGAGAGAGGAAGAGGAGAGAGGAGGAAAAGAGAAGAGGAAGAGAGAGGAGGAAGAGAGAGGAGGAAGAGAGAGGAGGGGTAGAGAGGAGGCAGAGAGAGGTGGAAGAGAAAGGAAGAAGAGGGAGGAGAAAGAGAGAGGAAGAGAAGAGAGGAGGAAGAGAGAGGAGGAAGACAGAGAAGGAAGAGAGAGGATGGGTAGAGAGGAGGGGAGCGAGAGGAGAAAGCGAGAGGAGGAAGAGAGAGGAGGAAGAGAGAGGTGGAAGAGAAAGGAGGAAGAGAAAGGAGGAAGAGAGAGGAAGAGGAGAAACGAGGAAAAGAGAAGAGGAAGAGAGAGGAGGAAGAGAGAGGAAGAAGAGAGAGGAGGAAGAGAGGAAAAGGAGAGAGGAGGGAATGTGAGGAGGAAGAGAGGAGGAGAGAGAGGAGGAAGATAGAGGAGGAAGAGAGAGGTGGAAGAGAGAGTTGGAAGAGAGAGGAGAAAGAGAGAGGTGGAAGAGAGAGGAAGAAGAGAGAGGGGGAAGAGAGAGGAGGAAGAGAGAGGAGGAAAGAGAAGAGGAAGAGAGAGGAGGAAGAGAGAGCAGGAAGAGAGAGGAGGGGTAGAGAGGAGGAAGCGAGAGGAGGAAGAGAGAGGAGGAAGAGAGAGGAGGAAGAGAGAGGAAGAGGAGAGAGGAGGAAAAGAGAAGAGGAAGAGAGAGGAGAAGAGAGAGGAGGAAGAGAGAGGAGGGTTAGAGAGGAGGAAGAGAGAGGAGGAAGAGAGAGGAGGAAGAGAGAGGTGGAAGAGAAAGGAGGAAGAGGGAGGAGAAAGAGAGAGGAAGAGAAGAGAGGAGGAAGAGAGAGGAGAAGAGAGAGGAGAAAGAGAGAGGAGGAAGAGAGAGGAGGAAGAGAGAGGAAGAGGAGAGAGGAGGAAAAGAGAAGAGGAAGAGAGAGGAGGATGAGAGAGGTGGAAGACAGAGGAAGAGGAGAGAGAAGGAAGATAGAGGAAATGGGGAGAGGAGGAAGAGAGGGGAGGAAAAGAGAGTAGGAAGAGAGAGGCGGTAGAGAGAGGAGAAAGAGAGACAGGAAGAGAGAGGTGGAAGACAAGGAAGAGGAGAGAGAAGGAAGAGAGAGGAAAAGGGGAGAGGAGGAAGAGAGAGGAGGAAAAGAGAGGAGGAAGAGAGAGGAGGAAGTTGAGGAAGAGAGAGGAGGAAGAGAGAGGAGGAAGAGAGAGGAGGAAGAGAGGAAAAGGGGAGAGGAGGAAAAGTGAGGGGGAAGAGAGAGGAGGAAAAGAGAGGACGAAGACAGAGAAAGAGCAGAGAGAAGGAAGACACAGGAGGAAGAGAGTGGAGGAAGAGAGAGGAAAAAGAGAGAGGAGGAAGAGAGAGGAGGAAGAGAGAGGAGGAAGAGAGGAGGAAGAGAGAGGAGGAAGAGAGGAAAAGGAGAGAGGAGGAAAAATGAGGAGGAAGAGAGAGGAGGAAGAGAGATGTGGAAGGGAGAGGAAGAGGAGAGAGGAGGAAAAGAGAAAAGGAAGAGAGAGGAGGAAGAGAGAGGAGGAAGAGAGAGGAGGGGTAGAGAGGAGGAAGAGAGAGGAGGAAGACAGAGGAGGAAGAGAGAGGAGGAAGAGGAGGTGGAAGAGAAAGGAGGAAGAGGGAGGAGAAAGAGAGAGGAAGAGAAGAGAGGAGGAAGAGAGAGGAGGAAGAGAGAGGAGAAAGAGAGAGGAGGAAGAGAGAGGAGAAAGAGAGAGGAGGAAGAGAGAGGAGGAAGAGAGAGGAACAGAGAGAGGAGGAAGACAGAGGAGGAAGAGAGAGGAGGAAGCGAGAGGAGGAAGAGAGAGGGGGAAGAGAGAGGAGGAAGAGAGAGGAGGAAGAGAGTGAAGAGGAGAGAGGAGGAAGACAGCGGAGGAAGAGAGAGGAGGAAGAGAAAGGAAAATGAAAGAGAAGGAAGAGAGAGGAAAAGGGGAGAGGAGGAAGAGAGAGGAGGAAAAGAGAGGCGGAAGAGAGAGGAGGAAGAGAGAGGAGGAAGAGAGAGGAGGAAGAGAGAGGAGGAAGAGAGTGGGAGAAGAGAGAAGAGGAAAAGAGAAGAGGAAGAGAGAGGAGGAAGAGACAGGAGGAAGAGAGAGGAAGGGTAGATAGGAGGAAGCGAGAGGAGGAAGAGAGAGGAGGAAGAGGGAGGAGGAAGAGAGAGGAGGAAGAGAGAGGAAGAGGAGAGAGGAGGAAAAGAGAAGAGGAAGAGAGACGAGGAAGAGAGAGGAGGGGTAGAGAGGAGGAAGAGAGAGGAGGAAGAGAGAGGTGGAAGACAGAGGAAGAGGAGAGAGAAGGAAGAGAGTGGAAAAGGGGAGAGGAGGAAGAGAGAGGAGGAAGAGAGATGAGGAAGAGAGAGGAGGAAGAGAGAGGAGGAAGAGAGAGGAGGAAGAGAGAGGTGGAAGACAGAGGAAGAGGAGAGAGAAAGAAGAGAGAGAAGGAAGAGAGTGGAGGAAGAGAGAGGAAAAAGGGAGAGGAGGAACAGAGAGGAGGAAGAGAGAGGAGGGAGAGAGAGGAGGAAGAGAGAGGAGGAAGAGAGGAAAAGGAGAGAGGAGGAAAAGTGAGGAGGAAGAGAGAGGAGGAAAAGAGAAGGGGAAGAGAGAGGAGGAAGAGAGAGGGGGAAGAGAGAGGAGGGGTAGAGAGGAGGAAGCGAGAGGAGGAAGAGAAAGGAGGAAGAGAGGAGGAAGAGAGAGAAGGAAGAGAAAGGAGGAACAGAGAGGAAGAGGAGAGAGGAGGAAAAGAGAAGAGGAAGAGAGAGGAGAAAGAGAGAGGAGGAAGAGAGAGGAGGAAGAGAGAGGAGGAAAAGAGGAAAAGGAGAGAGGAGGAAATGTGAGGAGGAAGAGAGAGGAGGAAGAGAGAGGAGGAAGAGAGAGGAGGAAGAGAGAGGAGAAAGAGAGAGGTGGAAGACAGAAGAGGAAGACAGTGGAGGAAGAGAGAGCAAAAAGAGAGAGGAGGAAGAGAGAGGAGGAAGAGAGAGGAGGAAGAGAGAGGAGGAAGAGAGAGGAGGAAGAGAGGAAAAGGAGAGAGGAGGAAAAGTGAGGAGGAAGAGAGAGGAGGAAAAGAGAAGAGGAATAGAGAGGAGGAAGAGAGAGGAGGAAGAGAGAGGAGGAAGAGAGAGGAGGGGTAGAGAGGAGGCAGAGAGAGGAGGAAGAGAAAGGAGGAAGAGGGAGGAGAAAGAGAGAGGAAGAGAAGAGAGGAGGAAGAGAGAGGAGGAAGAGAGAGGAGGAAGAGAGAGGAGGGGTAGAGTGGAGGAAGAGAGAGGAGGAAGAGAGAGGAGGAAGAGAGAGGAGGAAGAGAGAGGAGGAAGAGAGAGGAGGAAGAAAGGAAAAGGAGAGAGGAGGAAAAGTGAGGAGGAAGAGAGAGGAGGAAAAGAGAAGAGGAAGAGAGGGGAGGAAGAGAGAGGAGGAAGAGAGAGGAGGGGTAGAGAGGAGGAAGCGAGAGGAGGAAGCGAGAGGAGGAAGAGAGAGGAGGAAAACAGAGGAGGAAAAGAGAGAAAGAGGAGAGAGGCGGAAAAGAGAAGATGAAGAGAGAGGAGGAAGAGAGAGGAGGAAGAGAGAGGAGGGGTAGAGAGGAGGAAGAGAGAGGAGGAAGAGAGAGGAGGAAGAGAGAGCTGGAAGAGAAAGGAGGAAGAGAGAGGAAGAGGAGAGAGGAGGAAAAGAGAAGAGGAAGAGAGAGGAGGAAGAGAGAGGAGGAAGAGAGAGGAGGCGTAGAGAGGAGGCAGAGAGAGGTGGAAGAGAAAGGAAAAAGAGGGAGGAGAAAGAGAGAGGAAGAGAAGAGAGGAGGAAGAGAGAGGAGGAAGACAGAGAAGGAAGAGAGAGGATGGGTAGAGAGGAGGGAGCGAGAGGAGGAAGCGAGAGGAGGAAGAGAGAGGAGGAAGAGAGAGGAGGAAGAGAGAGGAAGAAGAGAGAGGAGGAAAAAAGAAGAGGAAGAGAGAGGAGGAAGAGAGAGGAGGAAGAGAGAGGAGGGGTAGAGAGGAGGAAGAGAGAGGAGGAAGAGAGAGGTGGAAGACAGAGGAAGAGGAGAGAGAAAGAAGAGAGAGGAGGAAGAGAGTGGAGGAATAGAGAGGAAAAAGGGAGAGGAGGAACAGAGAGGAGGAAGAGAGAGGAGGGAGAGAGAGGAGGAAGAGAGAGGAGGAAGAGAGAGGAGGAAGAGAGAGGAGGAAGAGAGAGGTGGAAGACAGAGGAAGAGGAGAGAGAAAGAAGAGAGAGGAGGAAGAGAGAGGAGGAAGAGAGGAAAAGAGAGAGGAGGAAAAGTGAGGAGGAAGAGAGAGGAGGAAAAGAGAATGGGAAGAGAGAGGAGGAAGAGAGAGGGGGAAGAGAGAGGAGGGGTAGAGAGGAGGAAGCGAGAGGAGGAAGAGAAAGGAGGAAGAGAGGAGGAAGAGAGAGGAGGAAGAGAAAGGAGGAACAGAGAGGAAGAGGAGAGAGGAGGAAAAGAGAAGAGGAAGAGAGAGGAGGAAGAGAGAAGAGGAAGAGAGAGGAGGAAGAGAGAGGTGGAAAAGAGGAAAAGGAGAGAGGAGGAAATGTGAGGAGGAAGAGAGAGGAGGAAGAGAGAGGAGGAAGAGAGTGGAGGAAGAGAGAGGAGGAAGAGAGAGGAGGAAGAGAGAGGAGGAAGAGAGAGGTGGAAGAGAGAGGAGGAAGAGAGAGGAGAAAGAGAGAGGAGGAAAAGGGAAGAGGAAGAGAGAGGAGAAAAGAGAGGAGGAAGAGAGAGGAGGAAGAGAGAGGAGGGGTAGAGAGGAGGAAGAGAGAGGAGGAAGAGAGAGGAGGAAGAGAGAGGTGGAAGAGAAAGGAGGAAGAGGAGGAGAAAGACAGAGGAAGAGAAGAGATGAGGAAGAGAGATGAGGAAGAGTGAGGAGAAAGAGAGAGGAGGAAGAGAGAGGAGGAAGAGAGAGGAGGAAGAGAGAGGAGGAAGAGAGAGGTAGAGGAGAGAGGAGGAAAAGAGAAGAGGAAGAGAGAGGAGGAAGAGAGAGGAGGAAGAGAGAGGAGGAAGAGAGGAGGAGGACAGAGGAGGAAGAGAGAGGAGAAAGAGAGAGGAGGGAGAGAAAGGAGGAAGAGAGAGGAAGAGGAGAGAGGAGAAAAGAGAAGAGGAAGAGAGAGGAGAAAGAGAGAGGAGGAAGAGAGAGGAGGAAGAAGAGGAGGAAAAGAGAGGAGGAAGAGAGAGGAGGAAGAGAGGAAAAGGAGAGAGGAGGAAAAGTGAGGAGGAAGAGAGAGAAGGAAGAGAGAGGAGGAAGAGAGAGGAGAAAGAGAGAGGAGAAAGAGAGAGGAGGAAGAGAGAGGAGGAAGAGAGAGGAGGAAGAGAGAGGTAGAGGAGAGAGGAGGAAAAGAGAAGAGGAAGAGAGAGGAGGAAGAGAGAGGAGGAAGAGAGAGGAGGAAGAGAGAGGAGGAAGAGAGGAGGAGGACAGAGCAGGAAGAGAGAGGAGAAAGAGAGAGGAGAGAGAGAAAGGAAGAAGAGAGAGGAAGAGGAGAGAGGAGGAAAAGAGAAGAGGAAGAGAGAGGAGAAGAGACAGGAGGAAGAGAGAGGAAGGGTAGATAGGAGGAAGCGAGAGGAGGAAGAGAGAGGAGGAAGAGGGAGGAGGAAGAGAGAGGAGGAAGAGAGAGGAAGAGGAGAGAGGAGGAAAAGAAAAGAGGAAGAGAGAGGAGGAAGAGAGACGAGGAAGAGAGAGGAGGGGTAGAGAGGAGGAAGAGAGGGAGGAAGAGAGAGGTGGAAGAGAGAGGAAGAGGAGAGAGAAAGAAGAGAGAGGAGGAAGAGAGTGGAGGAAGAGAGAGGAAAAAGGGAGAGGAGGAACAGAGAGGAGGAAGAGAGAGGAGGAGGAGAGAGGAGGAAGAGAGAGGAGGAAGAGAGAGGAGGAAGAGAGAGGAGGAAGAGAGAGGTGGAAGACAGAGGAAGAGGAGAGAGAAAGAAGAGAGAGGAGGAAGAGAGAGGAGGAAGAGAGGAAAAGGAGAGAGGAGGAAAAGTGAGGAGGAAGAGAGAGGAGGAAGAGAAAGGAGGAAGAGAGGAGGAAGAGAGAGGAGGAAGAGAAAAGAGGAACAGAGAGGAAGAGGAGGGAGGAGGAAAGAGAAGAGGAAGAGAGAGGAGGAAGAGAGAGGAGGAAGAGAGAGGAGGAAGAGAGAGGTGGAAAAGAGGAAAAGGAGAGAGGAGGAAATGTGAGGAGGAAGAGAGAGGAGGAAGAGAGAGGAGGAAGAGAGTGGAGGAAGAGAGAGGAGGAAGAGAGAGGAGGAAGAGAGAGGAGGAAGAGAGAGGTGGAAGAGAGAGGAGGAAGAGAGAGGAGAAAGAGAGAGGAGGAAAAGGGAAGAGGAAGAGAGAGGAGAAAGAGAGAGGAGGAAGAGAGAGGAGGAAGAGAGAGGAGGGGTAGAGAGGAGGAAGAGAGAGGAGGAAGAGAGAGGAGGAAGAGAGAGGTGGAAGAGAAAGGAGGAAGAGGGAGGAGAAAGAGAGAGGAAGAGAAGAGAGGAGGAAGAGAGAGGAGAAAGAGAGAGGAGGAAGAGAGAGGAGGAAGAGAGAGGAGGAAGAGAGAGGTAGTGGAGAGAGGAGGAAAAGAGAAGAGGAAGAGAGAGGAGGAAGAGAGAGGAGGAAGAGAGAGGAGGAAGAGAGGAGGAGGACAGAGGAGGAAGAGAGAGGAGAAAGAGAGAGGAGGGAGAGAAAGGAGGAAGAGAGAGGAAGAGAAGAGAGGAGAAAAGAGAAGAGGAAGAGAGAGAGGAGGAAGAGAGAGGAGGAAGAGAGAGGAGGAAGAAGAGGAGGAAAAGAGAGGAGGGATGAGAGACGAGGAAGAGAGGAAAAGGAGAGAGGAGGGAATGTGAGGAGGAAAAGAGAGGAGGAAGAGAGAGGAGGAAGAGAGAGGAGAAAGAGAGAGGAGAAAGAGAGAGGAGGAAGAGAGAGGAGGAAGAGAGAGGAGGAAGAGAGAGGTAGAGGAGAGAGGAGGAAAAGAGAAGAGGAAGAGAGAGGAGGAAGAGAGAGGAGGAAGAGAGAGGAGGAAGAGAGAGGAGGAAGAGAGGAGGAGGACAGAGGAGGAAGAGAGAGGAGAAAGAGAGAGGAGGGAGAGAAAGAAGGAAGAGAGAGGAAGAGGAGAGAGGAGGAAAAGAGAAGAGGAAGAGAGAGGAGGAAGAGAGAGGAGGAAGAGAGAGGAGGAAGAAAAGGAGGAAAAGAGAGGAGGAAGAGAGAGGAGGAAGAGAGGAAAAGGAGAGAGGAGGGAATGTGAGGAGGAAGAGAGAGGAGGAAGAGAGAGGAGGAAGAGAGAGGTGGAAGAGAGAGTTGGAAGAGAGAGGAGAAAGAGAGAGGTGGAAAAGAGAGGAGGAAGAGAGAGGAGGAAGAGAGAGGAGGAAGAGAGAGGAGGGGTAGAGAGGAGGAAGCGAGAGGAAGAAGAGAGAGGAGGAAGAGAGAGGAGGAAGAGAGAGGAGGAAGAGAGAGGAAGAAGAGAGAGGAGGAAAAGAGAAGAGGAAGAGAGAGGAGGAAGAGAGAGGAGGAAGAGAGAGGAGGGTTAGAGAGGAGGAAGAGAGAGGAGGAAGAGAGAGGAGGAAGAGAGAGGTGGAAGAGAAAGGAGGAAGAGGGAGGAGAAAGAGAGAGGAAGAGAAGAGAGGAGGAAGAGAGAGGAGGAATAGAGAGGAGAAAGAGAGAGGAGGAAGAGAGAGGAGGAAGAGAGAGGTAGAGGAGAGAGGAGGAAAAGAGAAGAGGAAGAGAGAGGAGAAAGAGAGAGGTGGAAGACAGAGGAAGAGGAGAGAGAAGGAAGATAGAGGAAATGGGGAGAGGAGGAAGAGAGGAGGAAAAAAGAGGAGGAAGAGAGAGGCGGTAGAGAGAGGAGGAAGAGAGACAGGAAGAGAGAGGTGGAAGACAAGGAAGAGGAGAGAGAAGGAAGAGAGAGGAAAAGGGGAGAGGAGGACGAGAGAGGAGGAAAAGAGAGGCGGAAGAGAGAGGAGGAAGAGAGAGGAGGAAGAGAGAGGAGGAAGAGAGAGGAAGAAGAGAGTGTGGAAAACAGAGGAAGAGGAGAGAGGAGGAAGAGAGAGGAGGAAGAGAGTGGGAGAAGAGAGAGAAAAAAGAGGAGGAAGAGAGAGGAGGAAGAGAGAGGAGGAAGAGAGAGGAGGAAGAGACAGGAGGAAGAGAGAGGAAGGGTAGATAGGAGGAAGCGAGAGGAGAAAGAGAGAGGAGGAAGAGGGAGGTGGAAGAGAGAGGAGGAAGACAGAGGAAGAGGAGAGAGGAGGAAAAGAGAAGAGGAAGAGAGAGGAGGAAGAGAGACGAGGAATAGAGAGGAGGGGTAGAGAGGAGGAAGAGAGAGGAGGAAGAGAGAGGTGGAAGACAGAGGAAGAGGAGAGAGAAGGAAGAGAGAGGAGGAAGAGAGTGGAGGAAGAGAGAGGAAAAAGGGAGAGGAGGAACAGAGAGGAGGAAGAGAGAGGAGGGAGAGAGAGGAGGAAGAGAGAGGAGGAAGAGAGAAAAAGGAGAGAGGAGGAAAAGTGAGGAGGAAGAGAGAGAAGGAAAAGAGAAGGGGAAGAGAGAGGAGGAAGAGAGAGGGGGAAGAGATAGGAGGGGTAGAGAGGAGGAAGCGAGAGAAGGAAGAGAAAGGAGGAGGAGAGGAGGAAGAGAGAGGAGGAAGAGGAAGGAGGAACAGAGAGGAAGAGGAGAGAGGAGGAAAAGAGAAGAGGAAGAGAGAGGAGGAAGAGAGAGGAGGAAGAGAGAGGAGGAAGAGAGAGGAGGTAAAGAGGAAAAGGAGAGAGGAGGAAATGTGAGGAGGAAGAGAGAGGAGGAAGAGAGAGGAGGAAGAGAGTGGAGAAAGAGAGAGGAAAAAGAGAGAGGAGGAAGAGAGAGGAGGAAGAGAGAGGAGGAAGAGAGAGGAGGAAGAGAGAGGAGGAAGAGAGAGGAGGAAGAGAGATGAGGGGTAGAGAGGAGGCAGAGAGAGGTGGAAGAGAAAGGAGGAAGAGGGAGGAGAAAGAGAGAGGAAGAGAAGAGAGGAGGAAGAGAGAGGAGGAAGAGAGAGGAGGAAGAGAGAGGAGGAAGAGAGAGGAGAAAGAGAGAGGAAGAGGAGAGAGGAGGAAAAAAGAAGAAGAAGAGAGAGGAGAAAGAGAAAGGAGGAAGAGAGAGGAGGGGTAGAGTGGAGGAAGAGAGAGGAGGAAGAGAGAGGAGGAAGAGAGAGGAGGAAAAGAGAAGAGGAAGAGAGAGGAGGAAGAGAGAGGAGGAAGAGAGAGGAAGTGGAGAGAAGAGGAAAAGAGAAGAGGAAGAGATAGGAGGAAGAGAGAGGAGAAAGAGAGAGGAGGAAGAGAGAGGTGGAAGACAGAGGAAGAGGAGAGAGAAGGAAGACAGAGGAGGAAGAGAGCGGAGGAAGAGAGAGGAGGAAGAGAGATGAGGAAGAGAGGAAAAGGAGAGAGGAGGAAAAGTGAGGAGGAAGAGAGAGGAGGAAAAGAGAAGAGAAAGAGAGAGGAGGAAGAGAGAGGAGGAAGAGAGAGGAGGGGTAGAGAGGAGGAAGCGAGAGGAGGAAGAGAGAGGAGGAATAGAGAGGAGGAAAACAGAGGAGGAAAAGAGAGAAAGAGGAGAGAGGAGGAAAAGAGAAGATGAAGAGAGAGGAGGAAGAGAGAGGAGGAAGAGAGAGGAGGGGTAGAGAGGAGGAAGAGAGAGGAGGAAGAGAGAGGAGAAAGAGAGAGCTGGAAGAGAAAGGAGGAAGAGAGAGGAAGAGGAGAGAGGAGGAAAAGAGAAGAGGAAGAGAGAGGAGGAAGAGAGAGGAGGAAGAGAGAGGAGGGGTAGAGAGGAGGCAGAGAGAGGTGGAAGAGAAAGGAAGAAGAGGGAGGAGAAAGAGAGAGGAAGAGAAGAGAGGAGGAAGAGAGAGGAGGAAGACAGAGAAGGAAGAGAGAGGATGGGTAGAGAGGAGGGAGCGAGAGGAGAAAGCGAGAGGAGGAAGAGAGAGGAGGAAGAGAGAGGAAGAGGAGAGAGGAGGAAAAAAGAAGAGGAAGAGAGAGGAGGAAGAGAGAGGAGGAAGAGAGAGGAGGGGTAGAGAGGAGGAAGAAAGAGGAGGAAGAGAGAGGAGGAAGAGAGAGGTGGAAGAGAAAGGAGGAAGAGAAAGGAGGAAGAGAGAGGAAGAGGAGAAACGAGGAAAAGAGAAGAGGAAGAGAGAGGAGGAAGAGAGAGGAGGAAGAGAGAGGAGGAAGAGAGGAAAAGGAGAGAGGAGGGAATGTGAGGAGGAAGAGAGAGGAGGAAGAGAGAGGAGGAAGATAGAGGAGGAAGAGAGAGGAGGAAGAGAGAGTTGGAAGAGAGAGGAGAAAGAGAGAGGTGGAAGAGAGAGGAAGAAGAGAGAGGGGGAAGAGAGAGGAGGAAGAGAGAGGAGGAAAAGTGAAGAGGAAGAGAGAGGAGGAAGAGAGAGCAGGAAGAGAGAGGAGGGGTAGAGAGGAGGAAGCGAGAGGAGGAAGAGAGAGGAGGAAGAGAGAGGAGGAAGAGAGAAGAAGATGAGAGAGGAGGAAAAGAGAAGAGGAAGAGAGAGGAGGAAGAGAGAGGAGGAAGAGAGAGGAGGGTTAGAGAGGAGGAAGAGAGAGGAGGAAGAGAGAGGAGGAAGAGAGAGGTGGAAGAGAAAGGAGGAAGAGGGAGGAGAAAGAGAGAGGAAGAGAAGAGAGGAGGAAGAGAGAGGAGGAAGAGAGAGGAGAAAGAGAGAGGAGGAAGAGAGAGGAGGAAGAGAGAGGAAGAGGAGAGAGGAGGAAAAGAGAAGAGGAAGAGAGAGGAGGAAGAGAGAGGTGGAAGACAGAGGAAGAGGAGAGAGAAGGAAGATAGAGGAAATGGGGAGAGGAGGAAGAGAGATGAGGAAAAGAGTGTAGGAAGAGAGAGGCGGTAGAGAGAGGAGGAAGAGAGACAGGAAGAGAGAGGTGGAAGACAAGGAAGAGGAGAGAGAAGGAAGAGAGAGGAAAAAGGGAGAGGAGGAAGAGAGAGGAGGAAAAGAGAGGAGGAAGAGAGAGGAGGAAGGGAGATGAGGAAGAGAGATGAGGAAGAGAGAGGAGGAAGAGAGAGGAGGAAGAGAGAGGAGGAAGAGAGAGGAGGAAGAGAGGAAAAGGGGAGAGGAGGAAAAGTGAGGGGGAAGAGAGAGGAGGAAAAGAGAGGACGAAGACAGAGAAAGAGCAGAGAGAAGGAAGACACAGGAGGAAGAGAGTGGAGGAAGAGAGAGGAAAAAGAGAGAGGAGGAAGAGAGAGGAGGAAGAGAGAGGAGGAAGAGAGGAGGAAGAGAGAGGAGGAAGAGAGAGGAGGAAGAGAGGAGGAAGAGAGAGGAGGAAGAGAGGAAAAGGAGAGAGGAGGAAAAGTGAGGAGGAAGAGAGAGGAGGAAGAGAGATGTGGAAGGGAGAGGAAGAGGAGAGAGGAGGAAAAGAGAAAAGGAAGAGAGAGGAGGAAGAGAGAGGAGGGGTAGAGAGGAGGAAGAGAGAGAAGGAAGACAGAGGAGGAAGAGAGAGGAGGAAGAGGAGGTGGAAGAGAAAGGAGGAAGAGGGAGGAGAAAGAGAGAGGAAGAGAAGAGAGGAGGAAGAGAGAGGAGGAAGAGAGAGGAGAAAGAGAGAGGAGGAAGAGAGAGGAGAAAGAGAGAGGAGGAAGAGAGAGGAGGAAGAGAGAGGAACAGGAGAGAGGAGGAAGACAGAGAAGGAAGAGAGAGGAGGAAGCGAGAGGAGGAAGAGAGAGGGGGAAGAGAGAGGAGGAAGAGAGAGGAGGAAGAGAGTGGAAGAGGAGAGAGGAGAAAGACAGCGGAGGAAGAGAGAGGAGGAAGAGAAAGGAAAATGAAAGAGAAGGAAGAGAGAGGAAAAGGGGAGAGGAGGAAGAGAGAGGAGGAAAAGAGAGGCGGAAGAGAGAGGAGGAAGAGAGAGGAGGAAGAGAGAGGAGGAAGAGAGAGGAGGAAGAGAGTGGGAGAAGAGAGAGGAGGAAAAGAGAAGAGGAAGAGAGAGGAGGAAGAGACAGGAGGAAGAGAGAGGAAGGGTAGATAGGAGGAAGCGAGAGGAGGAAGAGAGAGGAGGAAGAGGGAGGAGGAAGAGAGAGGAGGAAGAGAGAGGAAGAGGAGAGAGGAGGAAAAGAGAAGAGGAAGAGAGACGAGGAAGAGAGAGGAGGGGTAGAGAGGAGGAAGAGAGAGGAGGAAGAGAGAGGTGGAAGACAGAGGAAGAGGAGAGAGAAGGAAGAGAGTGGAAAAGGGGAGAGGAGGAAGAGAGAGGAGGAAGAGAGATGAGGAAGAGAGAGGAGGAAGAGAGAGGAGGAAGAGAGAGGTGGAAGACAGAGGAAGAGGAGAGAGAAAGTAGAGAGAGAAGGAAGAGAGTGGAGGAAGAGAGAGGAAAAAGGGAGAGGAGGAACACAGAGGAGGAAGAGAGAGGAGGGAGAGAGAGGAGGAAGAGAGAGGAGGAAGAGAGGAAAAGGAGAGAGGAGGAAAAGTGAGGAGGAAGAGAGAGGAGGAAAGGAGAAGGGGAAGAGAGAGGAGGAAGAGAGAGGGGGAAGAGAGAGGAGGGGTAGAGAGGAGGAAGCGAGAGGAGGAAGAGAAAGGAGGAAGAGAGGAGGAAGAGAGAGAAGGAAGAGAAAGGAGGAACAGAGAGGAAGAGGAGAGAGGAGGAAAAGAGAAGAGGAAGAGAGAGGAGGAAGAGAGAGGAGGAAGAGAGAGGAGGAAGGAGAGGAGGAAAAGAGGAAAAAGAGAGAGGAGGAAATGTGAGGAGGAAGAGAGAGGAGGAAGAGAGAGGAGGAAGAGAGTGGAGGAAGAGAGAGGAGGAAGAGAGAGGAGAAAGAGAGAGGTGGAAGACAGAGGAGGAAGAAAGTGGAGGAAGAGAGAGCAAAAAGAGGAGGAAGAGAGAGGAGGAAGAGAGAGGAGGAAGAGAGAGGAGGAAGAGAGAGGAGGAAGAGAGGAAAAGGAGAGAGGAGGAAAAGTGAGGAGGAAGAGAGAGGAGGAAAAGAGAAGAGGAATAGAGAGGAGGAAGAGAGAGGAGGAAGAGAGAGGAGGAAGAGAGAGGAGGGGTAGAGAGGAGGCAGAGAGAGGTGGAAGAGAAAGGAGGAAGAGGGAGGAGAAAGAGAGAGGAAGAGAAGAGAGGAGGAAGAGAGAGGAGGAAGAGAGAGGAGGAAGAGAGAGGAGGGGTAGAGTGGAGGAAGAGAGAGGAGGAAGAGAGAGGAGGAAGAGAGAGGAGGAAGAGAGAGGAGGAAGAGAGAGGAGGAAGAGAGGAAAAGGAGAGAGGAGGAAAAGTGAGGAGGAAGAGAGAGGAGGAAAAGAGAAGAGGAAGAGAGGGGAGGAAGAGAGAGGAGGAAGAGAGAGGAGGGGTAGAGAGGAGGAAGCGAGAAGAGGAAGAGAGAGGAGGAATAGAGAGGAGAAAAACAGAGGCGGAAAAGAGAGAAAGAGGAGAGAGGCTGAAAAGAGAAGATGAAGAGAGAGGAGGAAGAGAGAGGAGGAAGAGAGAGGAGGGGTAGAGAGGAGGAAGAGAGAGGAGGAAGAGAGAGGAGGAAGAGAGAGCTGGAAGAGAAAGGAGGAAGAGAGAGGAAGAGGAGAGAGGAGGAAAAGAGAAGAGGAAGAGAGAGGAGGAAGAGAGAGGAGGAAGAGAGAGGAGGCGTAGGGAGGAGGCAGAGAGAGGTGGAAGAGAAAGGAAGAAGAGGGAGGAGAAAGAGAGAGGAAGAGAAGAGAGGAGGAAGAGAGAGGAGGAAGACAGAGAAGGAAGAGAGAGGATGGGTAGAGAGGAGGGAGCGAGAGGAGGAAGCGAGAGGAGGAAGAGAGAGGAGGAAGAGAGAGGAGGAAGAGAGAGGAAGAAGAGAGAGGAGGAAAAAAGAAGAGGAAGAGAGAGGAGGAAGAGAGAGGAGGAAGAGAGAGGAGGGGTAGAGAGGAGGAAAAGAGAGGAGGAAGAGAGAGGAGGAAGAGAGTGGAGGAAGAGAGAGGTGGAACAGAAAGGAGGAAGAGGGAGGAGGAAGAGAGAGGAGGAGAAGAGAGGAGGAAGAGAGCGGAGGAAGAGAGAGGAGAAAGAGAGAGGAGGAAGAGAGAGGAGGAAGAGGAGAGAGGAGGAAAAGAGAAGAGGAAGAGAGAAGAGGAAGAGAGAGGTGGAAGACAGAGGAAGAGGAGAGAGAAAGAAGGTAGAGGAAAAGGGGAGAGGAGGAAGAGAGAGGAGGAAAAGAGAAGAGGAATAGAGAGGAGGAAAAGAGAGGAGGAAAAGAGAGAAAGAGGAGAGAGAAGGAAAAGAGAAGAGGAAGAGAGAGGAGGAAGAGAGAGGAGGAAGAGACAGGAGGAAGAGAGAGGAGGAAGAGAGATGAGGAAGAGAAAGGAGGAAGAGAGAGGAGGAAGAGAGAGGAAAAAGAGAGAGGAGAGAGAGAGAGGAGGAAGATAGAGGAGGAAGAGAGAGGAGGAAGAGGGAGGAGGAAGAGAGAAAAGGAGAGTGGAGGAACAGTAGGGAGGAAAAGAGAGGAAGAAAAGAGAAGGGGAAGAGAGAGGAGGAAGAGAGAGGAGGAAGAGAGAGGACGAAGACAGAGGAAGAGGAGAGAGAAAGAAGACAGAGGAGGAAGAGAGTGGAGGAAGATAGAGGAAAAAGAGAGAGGAGGAAGAGAGAAGAGGAAGAAAGAGGAGGAAGAGAGAGGAGGAAGAGAGAGGAGGAAGAGAGAGGAGGAAGAGGAAGTGGAAGAGATGGAAGTGGAAGAGAAAGGAGGAAGAGGGAGGAGAAAGAGAGAGGAGGAAGAGAGAGGAGGAAGAGAGAGGAAGAGGAGAGAGGAGGAAGACAGAGGAGGAAGAGAGAGGAGGAAGCGAGAGGAGGAAGAGAGAGGAGGAAGAGAGAGGAGGAAGAGAGGGGAGGAAGAGAGGAAGAGGAGAGAGGAGGAAGACAGCGGAGGAAGAGAGAGGAGGAAGCGAGAGGAGGAAGAGAGAGGAGGAAGAGAGAGGAGGAAGAGAGGTGGAAGACAGAGGAAGAGGAGAGAGAAGGAAAAGAGTGGAAAAGGGGAGAGGAGGAAGAGAAAGGAGGAAGAGAGGAGGAAGAGAGAGGAGGAAGACAGAGGTGGAAGAGAAAGGAGGAAGAGGGTGTAGAAAGAGAGAGGAAGAGAAGAGAGGAGGAAGAGAGAGGAGGAAGAGAGAGGAGAAAGAGAGAGGAGGAAGAGAGAGGAGGAAGAGAGAGGAGGAAAAGAGAAGGAAGAGAGAGGAGGAAGAGAGAGGAGAAGAGAGAGGAGGGTAGATAGGAGGAAGCAGGAGGAGGAAGAGAGAGGAGGAAGAGAGAGGAGGAAGAGAGAGGAGGAAGAGAGAGGAAGAGGAGAGAGGAGGGAAAGAGAAGAGGAAGAGAGAGGAGGAAGAGAGAGGTGGAAGACAGAGGAAGAGGAGAGAGAAGGAAAAGAGTGGAAAAGGGGAGAGGAGGAAGAGAAAGGAGGAAGAGAGGAGGAAGAGAGAGGAGGAAGAGAGAGGAGAAAGAGAGAGGAGGAAGAGAAAGGAGGAAGAGAGAGGAGGGAGAGAGAGGAAGAGGATGAGAGGAGGAAAAGAGAAGAGGAAGAGAGAGGAGGAAGAGAGAGGAGGAAGAGAGAGGAGGAAGAAAGAGGAGGAAGCGAGAGGAGGAACAGAGAGGATGAAGAGAGAGGAGGAAGAAAGAGGAGGAAGCGAGAGGAGGAACAGAGAGGATGAAGAGAGAGGAGGAAGAGAGTGGAGGAAGAGAGAGGTGGAAGAGAAAGGAGGAAGAGGGAGGAGAAAGAGAGAGGAAGAGAAGAGAGGAGGAAGAGAGAGGAGGAAGAGGGAGGAGAAAGAGAGAGGAGGAAGAGAGAGGAGGAAGAGAGAGGTGGAAGAGAAAGGAGGAAGAGGGAGGAGAAAGAGAGAGGAAGAGAAGAGAGGAGGAAGAGAGAGGAGGAAGAGGGAGGAGAAAGAGAGAGGAGGAAGAGAGAGGAGGAAGAGAGAGGAGGAAGAGAGAGAAGGAGGAGAGAGGAGGAAGAGAGAGGTGAAGAGAGAGGAAAAAGGGAGAGGAGGAAGGGGGAGGACGTAGAGAGAGGAGGAAGAGAGAAGAGGAAGAGAGGAAAAGGAGAGAGGAGGAAAAGTTAGAAGGAAGAGAGAGGAGGAAAGAGAGGAGGAAGAGAGAGGGGGAAGAGAGACGAGGGGTAGAGAGGAGGAAGCGATAGGAGGAAGAGAAAGGAGGAAGACAGAGGAAGAGTAGAGAGGAGGAAAAGAGAATAGGAAGAGAGAGGAGGAAGAGAGAGGAGGAAGAGAGAGGAGGGGTAGAGAGGAGGAAGCGAGAGGAGGAAGAGAGAGGAGGAAGAGAAAGGAGGAAGAGGGAGGAGAAAGAGAGAGGAAGAGAAGAGATTAGGAAGAGAGAGTAGGAAGAGGGAGGAGAAAAAGAGAGGAGGAAGAGAGAGAAGGAAGAGAGAGGAAGAGGAGAGAGAAGGAAAAGAGAAGAGGAAGAGAGAGGAGGAAGAGAGAGGTGGAAGACAGAGGAAGAGGAGAGAGAAGGAAGAGAGAGGAAAAGGGGAGAGGAGGAAGAGAGAGGAGGAAAAGAGAGGAGGAAGAGAGAGGAGGAAGAGAGAAGAGGAAGAGAGAGGAGGAAGAGAGAGCAGGAAGAGATAGGAGGGGTAGAGAAGAGGAAGCGAGAGGAGGAAGAGAGAGGAGGAAGAGAGAGGAAGAGGAGAGAGGAGAAAAAGAGAAGAGGAAGAGAGAGGAGGAAGAGAGAGGAGGAAGAGAGAGGAGGAAGAGAGAGGAGGAAGAGTGAGGAGGAACAGAGAGGAGGAAGAGAGAGGAGAAAGAGAGAGAAGGAAGAGAGAGGAGGAAGAGGAAGTGGAAGAGAAAGGAGGAAGAGGGAGGAGAAAGAGAGAGGAGGAAGAGAGAGGAGGAAGAGAGAGGAAGAGGAGAGAGGAGGAAGACAGAGGAGGAAGAGAGAGGAGGAAGCGAGAGGAGGAAGAGAGAGGAGGAAGAGAGAGGAGGAAGAGAGGGGAGGAAGAGAGGAAGAGGAGAGAGGAGGAAGACAGCGGAGGAAGAGAGAGGAGGAAGAGAAAGTAAAATGAAGAGAAGGAAGAGAGAGGAAAAGGGGAGAGGAGGAAGAGAGAGGTGGAAAACAGAGGAAGAGGAGAGAGGAGGAAGACAGAGGAGGAAGAGAGTGGGAGAAGAGAGAGGAGGAAGAGAGAGGAGGAAAAGAGAAGGAAGAGAGAGGAGGAAGAGAGAGGAGGAAGAGAGAGGAGGGGTAGATAGGAGGAAGCAGGAGGAGGAAGAGAGAGGAGGAAGAGAGAGGAGGAAGAGAGAGGAGGAAGAGAGAGGAAGAGGAGAGAGGAGGAAAAGAGAAGAGGAAGAAAGAGGAGGAAGAGAGAGGTGGAAGACAGAGGAAGAGGAGAGAGAAGGAAAAGAGTGGAAAAGGGGAGAGGAGGAAGAGAAAGGAGGAAGAGAGGAGGAAGAGAGAGGAGGAAGAGAGAGGTGGAAGAGAAAGGAGGAAGAGGGAGGAGAAAGAAAGAGGAAGAGAAGAGAGGAGGAAGAGAGAGGAGGAAGAGAGAGGAGAAAGAGAGAGGAGGAAGAGAGAGGAGGAAGAGAGAGGAGGAAAAGAGAAGGAAGAGAGAGGAGGCAGAGAGAGGAGGAAGAGAGAGGAGGGGTAGATAGGAGGAAGCAGGAGGAGGAAGAGAGAGGAGGAAGAGAGAGGAGGAAGAGAGAGGAGGAAGAGAGAGGAGGAAGAGAGAGGAAGAGGAGAGAGGAGGAAAAGAGAAGAGGAAGAGAGAGGAGGAAGAGAGAGGTGGAAGACAAAGGAAGATTAGAGAGAAGGAAAAGAGTGGAAAAGGGGAGAGGAGGAAGAGAAAGGAGGAAGAGAGGAGGAAGAGAGAGGAGGAAGAGAGAGGAGAAAGAGAGAGGAGGAAGAGAAAGGAGGAAGAGAGAGGAGGGAGAGAGAGGAAGAGGAGAGAGGAGGAAAAGAGAAGAGGAAGAGAGAGGAGGAAGAGAGAGGAGGAAGAGAAGGAGGAAGAGAGAGGAGGAAGCGAGAGGAGGAACAGAGAGGATGAAGAGAGAGGAGGAAGAGAGTGGAGGAAGAGAGAGGTGGAAGAGAAAGGAGGAAGAGGGAGGAGAAAGAGAGAGGAAGAGAAGAGAGGAGGAAGAGAGAGGAGGAAGAGGGAGGAGAAAGAGAGAGAGAAGGAAGAGAGAGGAGGAAGAGAGAGGTGGAAGAGAAAGGAGGAAGAGGGAGGAGAAAGAGAGAGGAAGAGAAGAGAGGAGGAAGAGAGAGGAGGAAGAGGGAGGAGAAAGAGAGAGGAGGAAGAGAGAGGAGGAAGAGAGAGGAGGAAGAGAGAGAAGTAGGAGAGAGGAGGAAGAGAGAGGTGGAAGAGAGAGGAAAAAGGGAGAGGAGGAAGGGGGAGGAGGTAGAGAGAGGAGGAAGAGAGAAGAGGAAGAGAGGAAAAGGAGAGAGGAGGAAAAGTTAGAAGGAAGAGAGAGGAGGAAATGAGAGGAGGAAGAGAGAGGGGGAAGAGAGACGAGGGGTAGAGAGGAGGAAGCGATAGGAGGAAGAGAAAGGAGGAAGACAGAGGAAGAGTAGAGAGGAGGAAAAGAGAATAGGAAGAGAGAGGAGGAAGAGAGAGGAGGAAGAGAGAGGAGGGGTAGAGAGGAGGAAGCGAGAGGAGGAAGAGAGAGGAGGAAGAGAAAGGAGGAAGAGGGAGGAGAAAGAGAGAGGAAGAGAAGAGATTAGGAAGAGAGAGTAGGAAGAGGGAGGAGAAAAAGAGAGGAGGAAGAGAGAGAAGGAAGAGAGAGGAAGAGGAGAGAGAAGGAAAAGAGAAGAGGAAGAGAGAGGAGGAAGAGAGAGGTGGAAGACAGAGGAAGAGGAGAGAGAAGGAAGAGAGAGGAAAAGGGGAGAGGAGGAAGAGAGAGCAGGAAAAGAGAGGAGGAAGAGAGAGGAGGAAGAGAGAAGAGGAAGAGAGAGGAGGAAGAGAGAGCAGGAAGAGATAGGAGGGTAGAGAAGAGGAAGCGAGAGGAGGAAGAGAGAGGAGGAAGAGAGAGGAAGAGGAGAGAGGAGAAAAAGAGAAGAGGAAGAGAGAGGAGGAAGAGAGAGGAGGAAGAGAGAGGAGGAAGAGAGAGGAGGAAGAGTGAGGAGGAACAGAGAGGAGGAAGAGAGAGGAGAAGAGAGAGGAGGAAGAGAGAGGAGAAAGAGAGAGGAGGAAGAGAGAGGAGAAAGAGAGGAAAAGGAGAGAGGAGGAAAAGTGTGGAGGAAGAGAGAGAAGGAAAAGAGAAGAGGAAGAGAGAGGAGTAAGAGAGAGGAGGAGAAGAGAGGAGGGGTAGAGAGGAGGAAGCGAGAGGAGGAACAGAGAGGAGGAAGAGAGAGGAGGAAGAGATAGGAGGAAGACAGAGGAAGAGGAGAGAGAAGGAAGACAGAGGAGGAAGAGAGTGGAGGAAGAGAGAGGAAAAAGAGAGAGGAGGAAGAGAGAGGAGGAAGAGAGAGGAGGAAGAGAGAGGAGGAAGAGAGAGGAGGAAGAGAGAGGAGGAAGAGAGAGGAGGAAGAGAGAGGAGGAAGAGAGAGGAAGAGGAGAGAGGAGGAAGACAGAGGAGGAAGAGAGAGGAGGAAGCGAGAGGATGAAGAGAGAGGAGGAAGAGAGAGGAGGAAGAGAGGGGAGGAAGAGAGAGGAAGAGGAGAGAGGAGGAAGACAGCGGAGGAAGAGAGAGGAGGAAGAGAAAGGAAAATGAAGAGAAGGAAGAGAGAGGAAAAGGGGAGAGGAGGAAGAGAGAGGAGGAAAAGAGAGGCGGAAGAGAGAGGAGGAAGAGAGAGGAGGAAGAGAGAGGTGGAAAACAGAGGAAGAGCAGAGAGGAGGAAGAGAGAGGAGGAAGAGAGTGGGAGAAGACAGAGGAAAAAGAGGAGGAAGAGAGAGAAGGAAGAGAGAGGAGGAAGAGAGAGGAGGAAGAGAGAGGTGGAAGAGAAAGGAGGAAGAGTGAGGAGAAAGAGAGAGGAAGAGAAGAGAGGAGGAAGAGAGAGGAGGAAGAGAGAGGAGAAAGAGAGAGGAGGAAGAGAGAGGAGGAAGAGAGAGGAGGAAGAGAGAGGAGGAAGAGAGAGGAGGAAGAGAGAAGAGGAAGAGAGAGGAGGGGTAGATAGGAGGAAGCGGGAGGAGGAAGAGAGAGGAGGAAGAGAGAGGAGGAAGAGAGAGGAGGAAGAGAGATGAAGAGGAGAGAGGAGGAAAAGAGAAGAGGAAGAGAGAGGAGGAAGAGAGAGGTGGAAGAGAGAGGAAGAGGAGAGAAGAAGAAGAAGAAGAGAGTGGAAAAGGGGAGAGGAGGAAGAGAAAGGAGGAAGAGAGGAGGAAGAGAGAGGAGGAAGAGAGAGGAGAAAGAGAGAGGAGGAAGAGAAAGGAGGAAGAGAGAGGAAGAGGAGAGAGGAGGAAAAGAGAAGAGGAAGAGAGACGAGGAAGAGAGAGGAGGAAGAGAGAGGAGGAAGAGAGAGGAGGAAAGAGGAAAAGGAGAGAGGAGGAAATGTGAGGAGGAAGAGAGAGGAGGAAGAGAGAGGAGGAAGAGAGTGGAGGAAGAGAGAGGAGGAAGAGAGAGGAGAAAGAGAGAGGAAGAGAAGAGAGGAGGAAGAGAGAGGAGGAAGAGAGAGGAGAAAGAGAGAGGAGGAAGAGAGAGGAGGAAGAGAGAGGAAGAGGAGAGAGGAGGAAAAGAGAAGAGGAAGAGAAGGAGGAAGAGAGAGGTGGAAGACAGAGGAAGAGGAGAGAGAAGGAAGATAGAGGAAAAGGGGAGAGGAGGAAGAGAGAGGACTAAAAAAGAGGAGGAAGAGAGAGGAGGAAGAGAGATGAGGAAGAGCGGAAATGGAGAGAGGAGGAAAAGTGAGGAGGAAGAGAGAGGAGGAAAAAGAGAAGAGGAAGAGAGAGGAGAAAGAGAGATGAGAAGAGAGAGGAGGAAGAGAGAGGAGGAAGAGAGAGGAGGAAGAGAGAGGTGGAAGAGAGACGAGGAAGAGAGAGTGGGAAGAGAGAGGAGGGGTAGAGAGGAGGAAGCGAGAGGAGGAAGAGAGAGGAGGAATAGAGAGGAGGAAAGAGAGGAGGAAAAGAAAGGAAGAGGAGAGAGGAGGAAAAGAGAAGATGAAGAGAGAGGAGGAAGAGAGAGGAGGAAGAGAGAGGAGGGGTAGAGAGGAGGAAGAGAGAGGAGGAAGAGAGAGGAGGAAGAGAGAGGTGGAAGAGAATGGAGGAAGAGGGAGGAGAAAGAGAGAGGAATAGAAGAGAGGAGGAAGAGAGAGGAAGAAGAGAGATGAGAAAGAGAGAGGAGGAAGAGAGAGGAGGAAAAGAGAGGAAGAGGAGAGAGGAGGAAAAGAGAAGAGGAAGAGAGAGGAGGAAGAGAGAGGAGAAGAGAGAGGAGGAAGAGAGAGGAGGAAGAGAGAGGAGGAAGAGAGAGGAGGAAGAGAGAGGTGGAAGACAGAGGAAGAGGAGAGAGAAAGAAGACAGAGGAGGAAGAGAGTGGAGGAAGAGAGAGGAAAAAGAGAGAGGAGGGAGAGAGAGGAGGAAGAGAGAGGAGGAAGAGAGATGAGGAAGAGAGAGGAGGAAGAGAGAAGAGGAAGAGAGAGGTGGAAGACAGAGGAAGAGGAGAGAGCAAGAAGACAGAGGAGGAAGAGAGTGGAGGAAGAGAGAGGGAAAAAGAGAGAGGAGGGAGAGAGAGGAGGAAGAGAGGAAAAGGAAAGTGGAGCAAAAGTGGGGAGGAAGAGAGAGGAGGAAAAGAGAAGGGGAAGAGAGAGGAGGAAGAGGAGGGGGAAGAGAGAGGAGGGGTAGAGAGGAGTAAGCGAGAGGAGGAAGAGAGAGGAGGAAGAGAGAGGAAGAGGAGAGAGGAGGAAAAGAGAAGAGGAAGAGAGAGGAGGAAGAGAGAGGAGGAAGAGAGAGGAGGGTTAGAGAGGAGAAAGCGAGAGGAGGAACAGAGAGTAGGAAGAGAGAGGAGGAAGAGAGGAAAAGGAGAGTGGAGGAAAAGTGGGGATGAAGAGAGAGGAGGAAAAGAGAAGGGGAAGAGGAGGAGGAAGAGAGAGGGGGAAGAGAGAGGAGGGGTAGAGAGGAGGAAGCGAGAGGAGGAACAGAGAGGAGGAAGAGAGAGGAGGAAGAGAGTGGAGGAAGAGAGAGGTGGAAGAGAAAGGAGGAAGAGGGAGGAGAAAGAGAGAGAAGAGAAGAGAGGAGGAAGAGAGAGGAGGAAGAGAGAGGAGAAAGAGAGAGAGGAGGAAGAGAGGGAGGAAGAGAGAGGAAGAGAAGAGAGGAGGAAAAGAGAAGAGGAAGAGAGAGGAGAAAGAGAGAGGTGGAAAACAGAGAAAGAGGAGATAGAAGGAAGATAGAGGAAAAGGAGAGAGGAGGAAGAGAGAGGAGGGAAAAGAAAGGAGGAAGAGAGAGGAGGAAGAGAGATGAGGAAGAGAGAAAAAGGAGAGAGGAGGCAAAGTGAGGAGGAAGAGAGAGGAGGAAAAGAGAAGAGGAAGAGAGAGGAGGAAGAGAGGAGGAAGAGACAGGTGGAAGACAGAGGAAGAGGAGAGAGAAGGAAGAGAGTGGAAAAGGGGAGAGGAGGAAGAGAGAGGAGGAAGAGAGATGAGGAAGAGAAAGGAGGAAGAGAGAGGAGGAAGAGAGAGGTGGAAGACAGAGGAAGAGGAGAGAGAAAGAAGAGAGAGGAGGAAGAGAGTGGAGGAAGAGAGAGGAAAAAGGGAGAGGAGGAAGAGACAGGAGAAAGAGAGAGGAGGGAGAGAGAGGAGGAAGAGAGAGGAGGAAGAGAGGAAAAAGAGAGAGGAGGAAAAGTGAGGAGGAAGAGAGAGGAGGAAAAGGGAAGGGGAAGAGAGAGGAGGAAGAGAGAGGGGGAAGAGAGAGGAGGGGTAGAGAGGAGGAAGCGAGAGGAGGATAGAAAGGAGGAAGAGAGGAGGAAGAGAGAGGAGGAAGAGAGAGAAGAAAGAGAGAGGAGGAAGAGAAGGGAGGAGAGAGAGGAAGAGGAGAGGGGAGGAAAGAGAAGACGAAGAGAGAGGAGGAAGAGAGAGGAGGAAGAGAGAGGAGGAAGAGAGGAAAAGGAGAGAGGAGGAAATGTGAGGAGGAAGAGAGAAGAGGAAGAGAGAGGAGGAAGAGAGTGGAGGAAGAGAGAGGAGGAAGAGAAAGGAAAAAGAGAGAGGAGGAAGAGAGAGGAGGAAGAGAGAGGAGGAAGAGAGAGGAAGAAGAGAGAGGAGGAAGAGAGAGGAGGAAGACAGAGAAGGAAGAGAGAGGATGGGTAGAGAGGAGGAAGCGAGAGCAGGAAGCGAGAGGAGGAAGAGAGAGGAGGAAGAGAGAGGAGGAAGAGAGAGGAGGAAGAGAGAGGAAGAGGAGAGAGGAGGAAAAAAGAAGAGGAAGAGAGAGGAGGAAGAGAGAGGAGGAAGAGAGAGGAGGAAGAGAGATGAGGAAGAGAGGAAAAGGAGAGAGGAGGAAAAGTGAGGAGGAAGAGAGAGGAGGTAAAGAGAAGAGGAAGAGAGAGGAGGAAGAGAGAGGAGGAAGAGAGAGGAGGGGTAGAGAGGAGGAAGCGAGAGGAGGAAGAGAGAGGAGGAATAGAGAGGAGGAAAAGAGAGGAGGAAAAGAGAGGAAGAGGAGAGAGGAGGAAAAGAGAAGATGAAGAGAGAGAAGGAAGAGAGAGGAGGAAGAGAGAGGAGGGGTAGAGAGGAGGAAGAGAGAGGAGGAAGAGAGAGGAGGAAGAGAGAGGTGAAAGAGAAAGGAGGAAGAGGGAGGAGAAAGTGAAGGAAGAGAAGAGAGGAGGAAGAGAGAGGAGGAAGAGAGAGGAGAAAGAGAGAAGAGGAAGAGAGAGGAGGAAGAGAGACGAGGAAGAGAAGAAAAGGAGAGTGGAGCAAAAGTGGGGAGGAAGAGAGAGGAGGAAGAGAGAGGTGGAAGACAGAGGAAGAGGAGAGAGCAAGAAGACAGAGGAGGAAGAGAGTGGAGGAAGAGAGAGGAAAAAGAGAGAGGAGGGAAGAGAGGAGGAAGAGAGAGGAGGAAGAGAGAGGAGGAAGAGAGAGGAGGAAGAGACGAAAAGGAGAGTGGAGCAAAAGTGGGGAGGAAGAGAGAGGAGGAAAAGAGAAGGGGAAGAGAGAGGAGGAAGAGAGAGGGGGAAGAGAGAGGAGGGGTAGAGAGGAGGAAGCGAGAGGAGGAAGAGAGAGGACAAAGAGAGAGGAAGAGGAGAGAGGAGGAAAAGAGAAGAGGAAGAGAGAGGAGGAAGAGAGACGAGGAAGAGAGAGGAGGGGTAGAGAGGAGGAAGCGAGAGGTGGAAGAGAGTGGAGGCAGAGAGAGGTGGAAGAGAAAGGAGGAAGAGGGAGGAGAAAGAGAGAGGAAGAGAAGAGAGGAGGAAGAGAGAGGAGGAAGAGGGAGGAGAAAGAGAGAGGAGGAAGAGAGAGGAGGAAGAGAGTGGAGGAAGAGAGAGGAGGAAGAGAGAGGTGGAAGAGAGAGGAAAAAGAGAGAGGAGGGAGAGAGAGGAGGAAGAGAGAGGAGGTAGAGAGAGGAGGAAGAGAGAGGAGGAAGAGAGGAAAAGGAGAGAGAAGGAAAAGTTAGGAGGAAGAGAGAGGAGGAAAAGAGAAGGGGAAGAGAGAGGAGGAAGAGAATGGAGGAAGAGGGAGGAGAAAGAGAGAGGAAGAGAAGAGAGGAGGAAGAGAGAGGAGGAAGAGAGAGGAAGAGGAGAGAGGAGGAAAAGAGAAGAGGAAGAGAGAGGAGGAAGAGAGAGGTGGAAGACAGAGGAAGAGGAGAGAGAAGGAAGAGAGAGGAAAAGGAGAGAGGAGGAAGAGAGAGGAGGAAAAGAGAGGAGGAAGAGAGAGGAGGAAGAGAGAAGAGGAAGAGAGAGGAGGAAGAGAGAGGAGGAAGAGAGAGGAGGAAGAGAGAGAAGGGGTAGAGAAGAGGAAGCGAGAGGAGGAAGAGAGAGGAGGAAGAGAGATGAGGAAGAGAGGAAAAGGAGAGAGGAGGAAAAGAGAGGAGGAAGAGAGAGGGGGAAGAGAGACGAGGGGTAGAGAGGAGGAAGCGATAGGAGGAAGAGAAAGGAGGAAGACAGAGGAAGAGTAGAGAGGAGGAAAAGAGAATAGGAAGAGAGAGGAGGAAGAGAGAGGAGGAAGAGAGAGGAGGGGTAGAGAGGAGGAAGCGAGAGGAGGAAGAGAGAGGAGGAAGAGAAAGGAGGAAGAGGGAGGAGAAAGAGAGAGGAAGAGAAGAGATTAGGAAGAGAGAGTAGGAAGAGGGAGGAGAAAAAGAGAGGAGGAAGAGAGAGAAGGAAGAGAGAGGAAGAGGAGAGAGAAGGAAAAGAGAAGAGGAAGAGAGAGGAGGAAGAGAGAGGTGGAAGACAGAGGAAGAGGAGAGAGAAGGAAGAGAGAGGAAAAGGGGAGAGGAGGAAGAGAGAGGAGGAAAAGAGAGGAGGAAGAGAGAGGAGGAAGAGAGAAGAGGAAGAGAGAGGAGGAAGAGAGAGCAGGAAGAGATAGGAGGGGTAGAGAAGAGGAAGCGAGAGGAGGAAGAGAGAGGAGGAAGAGAGAGGAAGAGGAGAGAGGAGAAAAAGAGAAGAGGAAGAGAGAGGAGGAAGAGAGAGGAGGAAGAGAGAGGAGGAAGAGAGAGGAGGAAGAGTGAGGAGGAACAGAGAGGAGGAAGAGAGAGGAGAAAGAGAGAGAAGGAAGAGAGAGGAGGAAGAGGAAGTGGAAGAGAAAGGAGGAAGAGGGAGGAGAAAGAGAGAGGAGGAAGAGAGAGGAGGAAGAAAGAGGAAGAAGAGGGAGGAGAAAGTGAAGGAAGAGAAGAGAGGAGGAAGAGAGAGGAGGAAGAGAGAGGAGAAAGAGAGAAGAGGAAGAGAGAGGAGGAAGAGAGACGAGGAAGAGAAGAAAAGGAGAGTGGAGCAAAAGTGGGGAGGAAGAGAGAGGAGGAAGAGAGAGGTGGAAGACAGAGGAAGAGGAGAGAGCAAGAAGACAGAGGAGGAAGAGAGTGGAGGAAGAGAGAGGAAAAAGAGAGAGGAGGGAGAGAGAGGAGGAAGAGAGAGGAGGAAGAGAGAGGAGGAAGAGAGAGGAGGAAGAGACGAAAAGGAGAGTGGAGCAAAAGTGGGGAGGAAGAGAGAGGAGGAAAAGAGAAGGGGAAGAGAGAGGAGGAAGAGAGAGGGGGAAGAGAGAGGAGGGGTAGAGAGGAGGAAGCGAGAGGAGGAAGAGAGAGGACAAAGAGAGAGGAAGAGGAGAGAGGAGGAAAAGAGAAGAGGAAGAGAGAGGAGGAAGAGAGACGAGGAAGAGAGAGGAGGGGTAGAGAGGAGGAAGCGAGAGGTGGAAGAGAGTGGAGGCAGAGAGAGGTGGAAGAGAAAGGAGGAAGAGGGAGGAGAAAGAGAGAGGAAGAGAAGAGAGGAGGAAGAGAGAGGAGGAAGAGGGAGGAGAAAGAGAGAGGAGGAAGAGAGAGGAGGAAGAGAGTGGAGGAAGAGAGAGGAGGAAGAGAGAGGTGGAAGAGAGAGGAAAAAGAGAGAGGAGGGAGAGAGAGGAGGAAGAGAGAGGAGGTAGAGAGAGGAGGAAGAGAGAGGAGGAAGAGAGGAAAAGGAGAGAGAAGGAAAAGTTAGGAGGAAGAGAGAGGAGGAAAAGAGAAGGGGAAGAGAGAGGAGGAAGAGAATGGAGGAAGAGGGAGGAGAAAGAGAGAGGAAGAGAAGAGAGGAGGAAGAGAGAGGAGGAAGAGAGAGGAAGAGGAGAGAGGAGGAAAAGAGAAGAGGAAGAGAGAGGAGGAAGAGAGAGGTAGAAGACAGAGGAAGAGGAGAGAGAAGGAAGAGAGAGGAAAAGGAGAGAGGAGGAAGAGAGAGGAGGAAAAGAGAGGAGGAAGAGAGAGGAGGAAGAGAGAAGAGGAAGAGAGAGGAGGAAGAGAGAGGAGGAAGAGAGAGGAGGAAGAGAGAGAAGGGGTAGAGAAGAGGAAGCGAGAGGAGGAAGAGAGAGGAGGAAGAGAGATGAGGAAGAGAGGAAAAGGAGAGAGGAGGAAAAGAGAGGAGGAAGAGAGAGGGGGAAGAGAGACGAGGGGTAGAGAGGAGGAAGCGATAGGAGGAAGAGAAAGGATGAAGACAGAGGAAGAGTAGAGAGGAGGAAAAGAGAATAGGAAGAGAGAGGAGGAAGAGAGAGGAGGAAGAGAGAGGAGGGGTAGAGAGGAGGAAGCGAGAGGAGGAAGAGAGAGGAGGAAGAGACAGGAGGAAGAGGGAGGAGAAAGAGAGAGGAAGAGAAGAGATTAGGAAGAGAGAGTAGGAAGAGGGAGGAGAAAAAGAGAGGAGGAAGAGAGAGAAGGAAGAGAGAGGAAGAGGAGAGAGAAGGAAAAGAGAAGAGGAAGAGAGAGGAGGAAGAGAGAGGTGGAAGACAGAGGAAGAGGAGAGAGAAGGAAGAGAGAGGAAAAGGGGAGAGGAGGAAGAGAGAGGAGGAAAAGAGAGGAGGAAGAGAGAGGAGGAAGAGAGAAGAGGAAGAGAGAGGAGGAAGAGAGAGCAGGAAGAGATAGGAGGGGTAGAGAAGAGGAAGCGAGAGGAGGAAGAGAGAGGAGGAAGAGAGAGGAAGAGGAGAGAGGAGAAAAAGAGAAGAGGAAGAGAGAGGAGGAAGAGAGAGGAGGAAGAGAGAGGAGGAAGAGAGAGGAGGAAGAGTGAGGAGGAACAGAGAGGAGGAAGAGAGAGGAGAAAGAGAGAGAAGGAAGAGAGAGGAGGAAGAGGAAGTGGAAGAGAAAGGAGGAAGAGGGAGGAGAAAGAGAGAGGAGGAAGAGAGAGGAGGAAGAGAGAGGAAGAGGAGAGAGGAGGAAGACAGAGGAGGAAGAGAGAGGAGGAAGCGAGAGGAGGAAGAGAGAGGAGGAAGAGAGAGGAGGAAGAGAGGGGAGGAAGAGAGGAAGAGGAGAGAGGAGGAAGACAGCGGAGGAAGAGAGAGGAGGAAGAGAAAGTAAAATGAAGAGAAGGAAGAGAGAGGAAAAGGGGAGAGGAGGAAGAGAGAGGTGGAAAACAGAGGAAGAGGAGAGAGGAGGAAGACAGAGGAGGAAGAGAGTGGGAGAAGAGAGAGGAGGAAGAGAGAGGAGGAAAAGAGAAGGAAGAGAGAGGAGGAAGAGAGAGGAGGAAGAGAGAGGAGGGGTAGATAGGAGGAAGCAGGAGGAGGAAGAGAGAGGAGGAAGAGAGACGAGGAAGAGAGAGGAGGAAGAGAGAGGAGGAAGAGAGAGGAAGAGGAGAGAGGAGGAAAAGAGAAGAGGAAGAAAGAGGAGGAAGAGAGAGGTGGAAGACAGAGGAAGAGGAGAGAGAAGGAAAAGAGTGGAAAAGGGGAGAGGAGGAAGAGAAAGGAGGAAGAGAGGAGGAAGAGAGAGGAGGAAGAGAGAGGTGGAAGAGAAAGGAGGAAGAGGGAGGAGAAAGAAAGAGGAAGAGAAGAGAGGAGGAAGAGAGAGAAGGAAGAGAGAGGAGAAAGAGAGAGGAGGAAGAGAGAGGAGGAAGAGAGAGGAGGAAAAGAGAAGGAAGAGAGAGGAGGAAGAGAGAGGAGGAAGAGAGAGGAGGGGTAGATAGGAGGAAGCAGGAGGAGGAAGAGAGAGGAGGAAGAGAGAGGAGGAAGAGAGAGGAGGAAGAGAGAGGAGGAAGAGAGAGGAAGAGGAGAGAGGAGGAAAAGAGAAGAGGAAGAGAGAGGAGGAAGAGAGAGGTGGAAGACAAAGGAAGATTAGAGAGAAGGAAAAGAGTGGAAAAGGGGAGAGGAGGAAGAGAAAGGAGGAAGAGAGGAGGAAGAGAGAGGAGGAAGAGAGAGGAGAAAGAGAGAGGAGGAAGAGAAAGGAGGAAGAGAGAGGAGGGAGAGAGAGGAAGAGGAGAGAGGAGGAAAAGAGAAGAGGAAGAGAGAGGAGGAAGAGAGAGGAGGAAGAGAAGGAGGAAGAGAGAGGAGGAAGCGAGAGGAGGAACAGAGAGGATGAAGAGAGAGGAGGAAGAGAGTGGAGGAAGAGAGAGGTGGAAGAGAAAGGAGGAAGAGGGAGGAGAAAGAGAGAGGAAGAGAAGAGAGGAGGAAGAGAGAGGAGGAAGAGGGAGGAGAAAGAGAGAGAGAAGGAAGAGAGAGGAGGAAGAGAGAGGTGGAAGAGAAAGGAGGAAGAGGGAGGAGAAAGAGAGAGGAAGAGAAGAGAGGAGGAAGAGAGAGGAGGAAGAGGGAGGAGAAAGAGAGAGGAGGAAGAGAGAGGAGGAAGAGAGAGGAGGAAGAGAGAGAAGTAGGAGAGAGGAGGAAGAGAGAGGTGGAAGAGAGAGGAAAAAGGGAGAGGAGGAAGGGGGAGGAGGTAGAGAGAGGAGGAAGAGAGAAGAGGAAGAGAGGAAAAGGAGAGAGGAGGAAAAGTTAGAAGGAAGAGAGAGGAGGAAAAGAGAGGAGGAAGAGAGAGGGGGAAGAGAGACGAGGGGTAGAGAGGAGGAAGCGATAGGAGGAAGAGAAAGGAGGAAGACAGAGGAAGAGTAGAGAGGAGGAAAAGAGAATAGGAAGAGAGAGGAGGAAGAGAGAGGAGGAAGAGAGAGGAGGGGTAGAGAGGAGGAAGCGAGAGGAGGAAGAGAGAGGAGGAAGAGAAAGGAGGAAGAGGGAGGAGAAAGAGAGAGGAAGAGAAGAGATTAGGAAGAGAGAGTAGGAAGAGGGAGGAGAAAAAGAGAGGAGGAAGAGAGAGAAGGAAGAGAGAGGAAGAGGAGAGAGAAGGAAAAGAGAAGAGGAAGAGAGAGGAGGAAGAGAGAGGTGGAAGACAGAGGAAGAGGAGAGAGAAGGAAGAGAGAGGAAAAGGGGAGAGGAGGAAGAGAGAGCAGGAAAAGAGAGGAGGAAGAGAGAGGAGGAAGAGAGAAGAGGAAGAGAGAGGAGGAAGAGAGAGCAGGAAGAGATAGGAGGGGTAGAGAAGAGGAAGCGAGAGGAGGAAGAGAGAGGAGGAAGAGAGAGGAAGAGGAGAGAGGAGAAAAAGAGAAGAGGAAGAGAGAGGAGGAAGAGAGAGGAGGAAGAGAGAGGAGGAAGAGAGAGGAGGAAGAGTGAGGAGGAACAGAGAGGAGGAAGAGAGAGGAGAAAGAGTGAGGAGGAACAGAGAGGAGGAAGAGAGAGGAGAAAGAGAGAGGAGGAAGAGAGAGGAGAAAGAGAGGAAAAGGAGAGAGGAGGAAAAGTGTGGAGGAAGAGAGAGAAGGAAAAGAGAAGGGGAAGAGAGAGGAGTAAGAGAGCGGGGGAAGAGAGAGGAGGTGTAGAGAGGAGGAAGCGAGAGGAGGAAGCGAGAGGAGGCAGAGAGATGAAGAGGAGAGAGGAGGAAAAGAGAAGAGGAAGAGAGAGGAGTAAGAGAGAGGAGGAGAAGAGAGGAGGGGTAGAGAGGAGGAAGCGAGAGGAGGAACAGAGAGGAGGAAGAGAGAGGAGGAAGAGATAGGAGGAAGACAGAGGAAGAGGAGAGAGAAGGAAGAGAGAGGAGGGGTAGAGAGGAGGAAGAGAGAGGAGGAAGAGAGAGGAGGAAGAGAGAGGAGGAAGAGAGAGGAGGAAGAGAGAGGAGGAAGAGAGAGGAGGAAGAGAGAGGAAGAGGAGAGAGGAGGAAGACAGAGGAGGAAGAGAGAGGAGGAAGCGAGAGGATGAAGAGAGAGGAGGAAGAGAGAGGAGGAAGAGAGGGGAGGAAGAGAGAGGAAGAGGAGAGAGGAGGAAGACAGCGGAGGAAGAGAGAGGAGGAAGAGAAAGGAAAATGAAGAGAAGGAAGAGAGAGGAAAAGGGGAGAGGAGGAAGAGAGAGGAGGAAAAGAGAGGCGGAAGAGAGAGGAGGAAGAGAGAGGAGGAAGAGAGAGGTGGAAAACAGAGGAAGAGCAGAGAGGAGGAAGAGAGAGGAGGAAGAGAGTGGGAGAAGACAGAGGAAAAAGAGGAGGAAGAGAGAGAAGGAAGAGAGAGGAGGAAGAGAGAGGAGGAAGAGAGAGGAGGAAGAGAGAGGTGGAAGAGAAAGGAGGAAGAGTGAGGAGAAAGAGAGAGGAAGAGAAGAGAGGAGGAAGAGAGAGGAGGAAGAGAGAGGAGAAAGAGAGAGGAGGAAGAGAGAGGAGGAAGAGAGAGGAGGAAGAGAGAGGAGGAAGAGAGAGGAGGAAGAGAGAAGAGGAAGAGAGAGGAGGGGTAGATAGGAGGAAGCGGGAGGAGGAAGAGAGTGGAGGAAGAGAGAGGAGGAAGAGAGAGGAGGAAGAGAGATGAAGAGGAGAGAGGAGGAAAAGAGAAGAGGAAGAGAGAGGAGGAAGAGAGAGGTGGAAGAGAGAGGAAGAGGAGAGAGAAGGAAGAGAGTGGAAAAGGGGAGAGGAGGAAGAGAAAGGAGGAAGAGAGGAGGAAGAGAGAGGAGGAAGAGAGAGGAGAAAGAGAGAGGAGGAAGAGAAAGGAGGAAGAGAGAGGAAGAGGAGAGAGGAGGAAAAGAGAAGAGGAAGAGAGACGAGGAAGAGAGAGGAGGAAGAGAGAGGAGGAAGAGAGAGGAGGAAAAGAGGAAAAGGAGAGAGGAGGAAATGTGAGGAGGAAGAGAGAGGAGGAAGAGAGAGGAGGAAGAGAGTGGAGGAAGAGAGAGGAGGAAGAGAGAGGAGAAAGAGAGAGGAAGAGAAGAGAGGAGGAAGAGAGAGGAGGAAGAGAGAGGAGAAAGAGAGAGGAGGAAGAGAGAGGAGGAAGAGAGAGGAAGAGGAGAGAGGAGGAAAAGAGAAGAGGAAGAGAAAGGAGGAAGAGAGAGGTGGAAGACAGAGGAAGAGGAGAGAGAAGGAAGATAGAGGAAAAGGGGAGAGGAGGAAGAGAGAGGACTAAAAAAGAGGAGGAAGAGAGAGGAGGAAGAGAGATGAGGAAGAGAGAGGAGGAAGAGAGATGAGGAAGAGAGAGGAGGAAGAGAGAGGAGGATGAGAGAGGAGGAAGAGAGAGGAGGAAAAGAGGAAAAGGAGAGAGGAGGAAATGTGAGGAGGAAGAAAGAGGAGGAAGAGAGAGGAGGAAGAGAGTGGAGGAAGAGAGAGGAGGAAGAGAGAGGAGAAAGAGAGCGGTGGAAGACAGAGGAGGAAGAGAGTGGAGGAAGAGAGAGGAAAAAGAGAGAGGAGGAAGAGAAAGGAGGAAGAGAGAGGAGGAAGAGAGAGGAGGAAGAGAGAGGAGGAAGAGAGAGGAGGAAGAGAGGAGAAGGAGAGAGGAGGAAAAGTGAGGAGGAAGAGAGAGGAGGAAAAGAGAATAGGAATAGAGAGGAGGAAGAGAGAGGAGGAAGAGAGAGGAGGGGTAGAGAGGAGGAAGCGAGAGGAGGAAGAGAGAGGAGGAATAGAGAGGAGGAAAAGAGAGAAGGAAAAGAGAGGAAGAGAAGAGAGGAGGAAAAGAGAAGATGAAGAGAGAGAAGGAAGAGAGAGGAGGAAGAGAGAGGAGGAGTAGAGAGGAGGAAGAGAGAGGAGGAAGAGAGAGGAGGAAGAGAGAGGTGGAAGAGAAAGGAGGAAGAGGGAGGAGAAAGAGAAGGAAGAGAAGAGAGGAGAAAGAGAGAGGAGGAAGAGAGAGGAGAAAGAGAGACGAGGAAGACAGAGGAGGAAGAGAGACGAGGAACAGAAGAAAAGGAGAGTAGAGCAAAAGTGGGGAGGAAGAGAGAGGAGGAAGAGAGAGGTGGAAGACAGAGGAAGAGGAGAGAGCAAGAAGACAGAGGAGGAAGAGAGTGGAGGAAGAGAGAGGAAAAAGAGAGAGGAGGGAGAGAGAGGAGGAAGAGAGAGGAGGAAGAGAGAGGAGGAAGAGAGAGGAGGAAGAGACGAAAAGGAGAGTGGAGCAAAAGTGGGGAGGAAGAGAGAGGAGGAAAAGAGAAGGGGAAGAGAGAGGAGGAAGAGAGAGGGGGAAGAGAGAGGAGGGGTAGAGAGGAGGAAGCGAGAGGAGGAAGAGAGAGGACGAAGAGAGAGGAAGAGGAGAGAGGAGGAAAAGAGAAGAGAAAGAGAGAGGAGGAAGAGAGAGGAGGAAGAGAGAGGAGGGGTAGAGAGGAGGAAGCGAGAGGAGGAACAGAGAGGAGGAAGAGAGAGGAGGAAGAGAGTGGAGGCAGAGAGAGGTGGAAGAGAAAGGAGGAAGAGGGAGGAGAAAGAGAGAGGAAGAGAAGAGAGGAGGAAGAGAGAGGAGGAAGAGGGAGGAGAAAGAGAGAGGAGGAAGAGAGAGGAGGAAGAGAGTGGAGGAAGAGAGAGTAGGAAGAGAGAGGTGGAAGAGAGAGGAAAAAGGGAGAGGAGGAAGGGAGAGGAGGTAGAGAGAGGAGGAAGAGAGAGAAGGAAGAGAGGAAAAGGAGAGAGGAGGAAAATTTAGGAGGAAGAGAGGAGGAAAAGAGAAGGGGAAGAGAGAGGAGGAAGAGAGAGGGGGAAGAGAGAGGAGGGGTAGAGTGGGGGAAGCGATAGGAGGAAGAGAGAGGAGGAAGAGAGAGGAAGAGGAGAGAGGAGGAAAAGAGAAGAGGAAGAGAGAGGAGGAAGAGAGAGGAGGAAGAGAGAGGAGGGGTAGAGAGGAGAAAGCGAGAGGAGGAAGAGAGAGGAGGAAGAGAATGGAGGAAGAGGGAGGAGAAAGAGAGAGGAAGAGAAGAGAGGAGGAAGAGAGAGGAGGAAGAGAGAGGAAGAGGAGAGAGGAGGAAAAGAGAAGAGGAAGAGAGAGGAGGAAGAGAGAGGTGGAAGACAGAGGAAGAGGAGGAGAGAAGGAAGAGAGAGGAAAAGGGGAGAGGAGGAAGAGAGAGGAGGAAAAGAGAGGAGGGAGAGAGAGAGGAGAAGAGAGAAGAGAGAGAGAGGAGGAAGAGAGAGGAGGAAGAGAGAGAAGGGGTAGAGAAGAGGAAGCGAGAGGAGAAAGAGAGAGGAGGAAGAGAGAGGAGGAAGAGAGAGGAAGAGGAGAGAGGAGGAAAAAGAAGAGGAAGAGAGAGGAGGAAGAGAGAGGAGGAAGAGAGAGGAGGAAGAGAGAGGAGAAACAGAGAGGAGGAAGAGAGAGGAGAAAGAGAGAGGAGGGGTAGAGAGGAGGAAGCGAGAGGAGGAATCGAGAGGAGGAAGAGAGAGGAGGAAGAGAGAGGGGGAAGAGAGAGGAAGAGGAGAGAGGAAGAAAAGAGAAGAGGAAGAGAGAGGAGGAAGAGAGAGGAGGAAGAGAGAGGAGGGGTAGACAGGAGGAAGATAGAGGAAAATGGGAGAGGAGGAAGAGAGAGGAGGAAAAGAGAGGCGGAAGAGAGAGGAGGAAGAGACATGAGGAAGAGAGGAAAAGGAGAGAGGAGGAAAGTGAGGAGGAAGAGAGAGGAGGAAAAGAGAAGAGGAAGCGAGAGGAAGAAAAGAGAGGAAGAGGAGAGAGGAGGAAGAGAGAAGAGGAAGATAGAGGAGGAAGAGAGAGGAGGAAGAGAGAGGAGGGGTAGAGAAGAGGAAGCGAGAGGAGGAAGAGAGAGGAGGAAGAGAGAGGAGGAAGAGAAAGTAGGAAGAGAGAGGAAGAGGAGAGAGAAGGAAAAGAGAAGAGGAAGAGAGAGGAGGAAGAGAGAGGTGGAAGACAGAGGAAGAGCAGAGGGAAGGAAGATAGAGGAAAAGGGGAAAGGAGGAAGAGAGAGGAGGAAAAGAGAGGAGGAATAGAGAGGAGGAAGAGAGAGGAGGAAGACAGAGAAGGAAGAAAGAGGAGGAAGAGAGAGGTGGAAGACAGAGGAAGAGGAGAGAGAAAGAAGACAGAGGAGGAAGAGAGTGGAGGAAGAGAGAGGAGGAAGAGAGAGGAGGAAGAGAGAGGAGGAAAAGAGAAGGGGAAGAGAGTCGAGGAAGAGAGAGTGGGAAGAGAGAGGAGGGGTAGAGAGGAGGAAGCGAGAGGAGGAAGAGAGAGGAGGAATAGAGAGGAGGAAAAGAGAGGAGGAAAAGAGAGGAAGAGGAGAGAGGAGGAAAAGAGAAGATGAAGAGAGAGGAGGAAGAGAGAGGAGGAAGAGAGAGGAGGGGTAGAGAGGAGGAAGAGAGAGGAGTAAGAGAGAGGAGGAAGAGAGAGGTGGAAGAGAATGGAGGAAGAGGGAGGAGAAAGAGAGAGGAATAGAAGAGAGGAGGAAGAGAGAGGAAGAAGAGAGATGAGAAAGAGAGAGGAGGAAGAGAGAGGAGGAAAAGAGAGGAAGAGGAGAGAGGAGGAAAAGAGAAGAGGAAGAGAGAGGAGGAAGAGAGAGGAGGAAGAGAGAGGAGGAAGAGAGAGGAGGAAGAGAGATGAGGAAGAGAGAGGAGGAAGAGAGAGGAGGAAGAGAGAGGTGGAAGACAGAGGAAGAGGAGAGAGAAAGAAGACAGAGGAGGAAGAGAGTGGAGGAAGAGAGAGGAAAAAGAGAGAGGAGGGAGAGAGAGGAGGAAGAGAGAGGAGGAAGAGAGATGAGGAAGAGAGAGGAGGAAGAGAGAAGAGGAAGAGAGAGGTGGAAGACAGAGGAAGAGGAGAGAGCAAGAAGACAGAGGAGGAAGAGAGTGGAGGAAGAGAGAGGAAAAAGAGAGAGGAGGGAGAGAGAGGAGGAAGAGAGGAAAAGGAGAGTGGAGGAAAAGTGGGGATGAAAAGAGAGGAGGAAAAGAGAAGGGGAAGAGAGAGGAGGAAGAGAGAGGGGGAAGAGAGAGGAGGGGTAGAGAGGAGTAAGCGAGAGGAGGAAGAGAGAGGAGGAAGAGAGAGGAAGAGGAGAGAGGAGGTAAAGAGAAGAGGAAGAGAGAGGAGGAAGAGAGAGGAGGAAGAGAGAGGAGGGGTAGAGAGGAGGAAGCGAGAGGAGGAACAGAGAGTAGGAAGAGAGAGGAGGAAGAGAGGAAAAGGAGAGTGGAGGAAAAGTGGGGATGAAGAGAGAGGAGGAAAAGAGAAGGGGAAGAGAGAGGAGTAAGAGAGAGGGGGAAGAGAGAGGAGGGGTAGAGAGGAGGAAGCGAGAGGAGGAACAGAGAGGAGGAAGAGAGAGGAGGAAGAGAGTGGAGGAAGAGAGAGGTGGAATAGAAAGGAGGAAGAGGGAGGAGAAAGAGAGAGGAAGAGAAGAGAGGAGGAAGAGAGAGGAGGAAGAGAGAGGAGAAAGAGAGAGGAGGAAGAGAGGGGAGGAAGAGAGAGGAAGAGAAGAGAGGAGGAAAAGAGAAGAGGAAGAGAGAGGAGAAAGAGAGAGGTGGAAAACAGAGAAAGAGGAGATAGAAGGAAGATAGAGGAAAAGGAGAGAGGAGGAAGAGAGAGGAGGAAAAGAAAGGAGGAAGAGAGAGGAGGAAGAGAGATGAGGAAGAGAGAAAAAGTAGAGAGGAGGCAAAGTGAGGAGGAAGAGAGAGGAGGAAAAGAGAAGAGGAAGAGAGAGGAGGAAGAGAGGAGGAAGAGACAGGTGGAAGACAGAGGAAGAGGAGAGAGAAGGAAGAGAGTGGAAAAGGGAAGAGGAGGAAGAGAGAGGAGGAAGAGAGATGAGGAAGAGAAAGGAGGAAGAGAGAGGAGGAAGAGAGAGGTGGAAGACAGAGGAAGAGGAGAGAGAAAGAAGAGAGAGGAGGAAGAGAGTGGAGGAAGAGAGAGGAAAAAGGGAGAGGAGGAAGAGACAGGAGAAAGAGAGAGGAGGGAGAGAGAGGAGGAAGAGAGAGGAGGAAGAGAGGAAAAAGAGAGAGGAGGAAAAGTGAGGAGGAAGAGAGAGGAGGAAAAGGGAAGGGGAAGAGAGAGGAGGAAGAGAGAGGGGGAAGAGAGAGGAGGGGTAGAGAGGAGGAAGCGAGAGGAGGAATAGAAAGGAGGAAGAGAGGAGGAAGAGAGAGGAGGAAGAGAGAGAAGAAAGAGAGAGGAGGAAGAGAAAGGAGGAAGAGAGAGGAAGAGGAGAGGGGAGGAAAAGAGAAGACGAAGAGAGAGGAGGAAGAGAGAGGAGGAAGAGAGAGGAGGAAGAGAGGAAAAGGAGAGAGGAGGAAATGTGAGGAGGAAGAGAGAAGAGGAAGAGAGAGGAGGAAGAGAGTGGAGGAAGAGAGAGGAGGAAGAGAAAGGAAAAAGAGAGAGGAGGAAGAGAGAGGAGGAAGAGAGAGGAGGAAGAGAGAGGAAGAAGAGAGAGGAGGAAGAGAGAGGAGGAAGACAGAGAAGGAAGAGAGAGGATGGGTAGAGAGGAGGAAGCGAGAGCAGGAAGCGAGAGGAGGAAGAGAGAGGAGGAAGAGAGAGGAGGAAGAGAGAGGAGGAAGAGAGAGGAAGAGGAGAGAGGAGGAAAAAAGAAGAGGAAGAGAGAGGAGGAAGAGAGAGGAGGAAGAGAGAGGAGGAAGAGAGATGAGGAAGAGAGGAAAAGGAGAGAGGAGGAAAAGTGAGGAGGAAGAGAGAGGAGGTAAAGAGAAGAGGAAGAGAGAGGAGGAAGAGAGAGGAGGAAGAGAGAGGAGGGGTAGAGAGGAGGAAGCGAGAGGAGGAAGAGAGAGGAGGAATAGAGAGGAGGAAAAGAGAGGAGGAAAAGAGAGGAAGAGGAGAGAGGAGGAAAAGAGAAGATGAAGAGAGAGAAGGAAGAGAGAGGAGGAAGAGAGAGGAGGGGTAGAGAGGAGGAAGAGAGAGGAGGAAGAGAGAGGAGGAAGAGAGAGGTGGAAGAGAAAGGAGGAAGAGGGAGGAGAAAGTGAAGGAAGAGAAGAGAGGAGGAAGAGAGAGGAGGAAGAGAGAGGAGAAAGAGAGAGGAGGAAGAGAGAGGAGGAAGAGAGACGAGGAAGAGAAGAAAAGGAGAGTGGAGCAAAAGTGGGGAGGAAGAGAGAGGAGGAAGAGAGAGGTGGAAGACAGAGGAAGAGGAGAGAGCAAGAAGACAGAGGAGGAAGAGAGTGGAGGAAGAGAGAGGAAAAAGAGAGAGGAGGGAGAGAGAGGAGGAAGAGAGAGGAGGAAGAGAGAGGAGGAAGAGAGAGGAGGAAGAGACGAAAAGGAGAGTGGAGCAAAAGTGGGGAGGAAGAGAGAGGAGGAAAAGAGAAGGGGAAGAGAGAGGAGGAAGAGAGAGGGGGAAGAGAGAGGAGGGGTAGAGAGGAGGAAGCGAGAGGAGGAAGAGAGAGGACAAAGAGAGAGGAAGAGGAGAGAGGAGGAAAAGAGAAGAGGAAGAGAGAGGAGGAAGAGAGACGAGGAAGAGAGAGGAGGGGTAGAGAGGAGGAAGCGAGAGGTGGAAGAGAGTGGAGGCAGAGAGAGGTGGAAGAGAAAGGAGGAAGAGGGAGGAGAAAGAGAGAGGAAGAGAAGAGAGGAGGAAGAGAGAGGAGGAAGAGGGAGGAGAAAGAGAGAGGAGGAAGAGAGAGGAGGAAGAGAGTGGAGGAAGAGAGAGGAGGAAGAGAGAGGTGGAAGAGAGAGGAAAAAGAGAGAGGAGGGAGAGAGAGGAGGAAGAGAGAGGAGGTAGAGAGAGGAGGAAGAGAGAGGAGGAAGTGAGGAAAAGGAGAGAGAAGGAAAAGTTAGGAGGAAGAGAGAGGAGGAAAAGAGAAGGGGAAGAGAGAGGAGGAAGAGAATGGAGGAAGAGGGAGGAGAAAGAGAGAGGAAGAGAAGAGAGGAGGAAGAGAGAGGAGGAAGAGAGAGGAGGAAGAGAGAGGAGGAAGAGAGAGGAAGAGGAGAGAGGAGGAAAAGAGAAGAGGAAGAGAGAGGAGGAAGAGAGAGGTGGAAGACAGAGGAAGAGGAGAGAGAAGGAAGAGAGAGGAAAAGGAGAGAGGAGGAAGAGAGAGGAGGAAAAGAGAGGAGGAAGAGAGAGGAGGAAGAGAGAAGAGGAAGAGAGAGGAGGAAGAGAGAGGAGGAAGAGAGAGGAGGAAGAGAGAGAAGGGGTAGAGAAGAGGAAGCGAGAGGAGGAAGAGAGAGGAGGAAGAGAGAGGAGGAAGAGAGAGGAAGAGGAGAGAGGAGGAAAAAAGAAGAGGAAGAGAGAGGAGGAAGAGAGAGGAGGAAGAGAGAGGAGGAAGAGAGAGGAGGAAGAGTGAGGAGGAAGAGAGAGGAGGAAGAGAGAGGAGAAACAGAGAGGAGGAAGAGAGAGGAGGAAGAGAGAGGAGGGGTAGAGAGGAGGAAGCGAGAGGAGGAATCGAGAGGAGGAAGAGAGAGGAGGAAGAGAGAGGGGGAAGAGAGAGGAAGAGGAGAGAGGAAGAAAAGAGAAGAGGAAGAGAGAGGAGGAAGAGAGAGGAGGAAGAGAGAGGAGGGGTAGAGAGGAGGAAGATAGAGGAAAATGGGAGAGGAGGAAGAGAGAGGAGGAAAAGAGAGGCGGAAGAGAGAGGAGGAAGAGAGATGAGGAAGAGAGGAAAAGGAGAGAGGAGGAAAAGTGAGGAGGAAGAGAGAGGAGGAAAAGAGAAGAGGAAGAGAGAGGAAGAAAAGAGAGGAAGAGGAGAGAGGAGGAAGAGAGAAGAGGAAGATAGAGGAGGAAGAGAGAGGAGGAAGAGAGAGGAGGGGTAGAGAAGAGGAAGCGAGAGGAGGAAGAGAGAGGAGGAAGAGAGAGGAGGAAGAGAAAGGAGGAAGAGAGAGGAAGAGGAGAGAGGAGGAAAAGAGAAGAGGAAGAGAGAGGAGGAAGAGAGAGGTGGAAGACAGAGGAAGAGCAGAGGGAAGGAAGATAGAGGAAAAGGGGAAAGGAGGAAGAGAGAGGAGGAAAAGAGAGGAGGAATAGAGAGGAGGAAGAGAGAGGAGGAAGACAGAGGAGAAAGAGAGAGGAGGAAGAGAGAGGTGGAAGACAGAGGAAGAGGAGAGAGAAAGAAGACAGAGGAGGAAGAGAGTGGAGGAAGAGAGAGGAGGGGTAGAGAGGAGGAAGAGAGAGGAGGAAGAGAGAGGAGGAAGAGAGAGGTGGAAGAGAATGGAGGAAGAGGGAGGAGAAAGAGAGAGGAATAGAAGAGAGGAGGAAGAGAGAGGAAGAAGAGAGATGAGAAAGAGAGAGGAGGAAGAGAGAGGAGGAAAAGAGAGGAAGAGGAGAGAGGAGGAAAAGAGAAGAGGAAGAGAGAGGACGAAGAGAGAGGAGGAAGAGAGAGGAGGGGTAGAGAGGAGGAAGAGAGAGGAGGAAGAGAGATGAGGAAGAGAGGAAAAGGAGAGAGGAGGAAAAGTGAGGAGGAAGAGAGAGGAGGTAAAGAGAAGAGGAAGAGAGAGGAGGAAGAGAGAGGAGGAAGAGAGAGGAGGGGTAGAGAGGAGGAAGCGAGAGGAGGAAGAGAGAGGAGGAATAGAGAGGAGGAAAAGAGAGGAGGAAAAGAGAGGAAGAGGAGAGAGGAGGAAAAGAGAAGATGAAGAGAGAGAAGGAAGAGAGAGGAGGAAGAGAGAGGAGGGGTAGAGAGGAGGAAGAGAGAGGAGGAAGAGAGAGGAGGAAGAGAGAGGTGGAAGAGAAAGGAGGAAGAGGGAGGAGAAAGTGAAGGAAGAGAAGAGAGGAGGAAGAGAGAGGAGGAAGAGAGAGGAGAAAGAGAGAGGAGGAAGAGAGAGGAGGAAGAGAGACGAGGAAGAGAAGAAAAGGAGAGTGGAGCAAAAGTTGGGAGGAAGAGAGAGGAGGAAGAGAGAGGTGGAAGACAGAGGAAGAGGAGAGAGCAAGAAGACAGAGGAGGAAGAGAGTGGAGGAAGAGAGAGGAAAAAGAGAGAGGAGGGAGAGAGAGGAGGAAGAGAGAGGAGGAAGAGAGAGGAGGAAGAGACGAAAAGGAGAGTGGAGCAAAAGTGGGGAGGAAGAGAGAGGAGGAAAAGAGAAGGGGAAGAGAGAGGAGGAAGAGAGAGGGGGAAGAGAGAGGAGGGGTAGAGAGGAGGAAGCGAGAGGAGGAAGAGAGAGGACAAAGAGAGAGGAAGAGGAGAGAGGAGGAAAAGAGAAGAGGAAGAGAGAGGAGGAAGAGAGACGAGGAAGAGAGAGGAGGGGTAGAGAGGAGGAAGCGAGAGGTGGAAGAGAGTGGAGGCAGAGAGAGGTGGAAGAGAAAGGAGGAAGAGGGAGGGAGAAAGAGAGAGGAAGAGAAGAGAGGAGGAAGAGAGAGGAGGAAGAGGGAGGAGAAAGAGAGAGGAGGAAGAGAGAGGAGGAAGAGAGTGGAGGAAGAGAGAGGAGGAAGAGAGAGGTGGAAGAGAGAGGAAAAAGAGAGAGGAGGGAGAGAGAGGAGGAAGAGAGAGGAGGTAGAGAGAGGAGGAAGAGAGAGGAGGAAGTGAGGAAAAGGAGAGAGAAGGAAAAGTTAGGAGGAAGAGAGAGGAGGAAAAGAGAAGGGGAAGAGAGAGGAGGAAGAGAATGGAGGAAGAGGGAGGAGAAAGAGAGAGGAAGAGAAGAGAGGAGGAAGAGAGAGGAGGAAGAGAGAGGAAGAGGAGAGAGGAGGAAAAGAGAAGAGGAAGAGAGAGGAGGAAGAGAGAGGTGGAAGACAGAGGAAGAGGAGAGAGAAGGAAGAGAGAGGAAAAGGAGAGAGGAGGAAGAGAGAGGAGGAAAAGAGAGGAGGAAGAGAGAGGAGGAAGAGAGAAGAGGAAGAGAGAGGAGGAAGAGAGAGGAGGAAGAGAGAGGAGGAAGAGAGAGAAGGGGTAGAGAAGAGGAAGCGAGAGGAGGAAGAGAGAGGAGGAAGAGAGAGGAGGAAGAGAGAGGAAGAGGAGAGAGGAGGAAAAAAGAAGAGGAAGAGAGAGGAGGAAGAGAGAGGAGGAAGAGAGAGGAGGAAGAGAGAGGAGGAAGAGTGAGGAGGAAGAGAGAGGAGGAAGAGAGAGGAGAAACAGAGAGGAGGAAGAGAGAGGAGGAAGAGAGAGGAGGGGTAGAGAGGAGGAAGCGAGAGGAGGAATCGAGAGGAGGAAGAGAGAGGAGGAAGAGAGAGGGGGAAGAGAGAGGAAGAGGAGAGAGGAAGAAAAGAGAAGAGGAAGAGAGAGGAGGAAGAGAGGGGAGGAAGAGAGAGGAGGGGTAGAGAGGAGGAAGATAGAGGAAAATGGGAGAGGAGGAAGAGAGAGGAGGAAGAGAGATGAGGAAGAGAGGAAAAGGAGAGAGGAGGAAAAGTGAGGAGGAAGAGAGAGGAGGAAAAGAGAAGAGGAAGAGAGAGGAAGAAAAGAGAGGAAGAGGAGAGAGGAGGAAGAGAGAAGAGGAAGATAGAGGAGGAAGAGAGAGGAGGAAGAGAGAGGAGGGGTAGAGAAGAGGAAGCGAGAGGAGGAAGAGAGAGGAGGAAGAGAGAGGAGGAAGAGAAAGGAGGAAGAGAGAGGAAGAGGAGAGAGGAGGAAAAGAGAAGAGGAAGAGAGAGGAGGAAGAGAGAGGTGGAAGACAGAGGAAGAGCAGAGGGAAGGAAGATAGAGGAAAAGGGGAAAGGAGGAAGAGAGAGGAGGAAAAGAGAGGAGGAATAGAGAGGAGGAAGAGAGAGGAGGAAGACAGAGGAGAAAGAGAGAGGAGGAAGAGAGAGGTGGAAGACAGAGGAAGAGGAGAGAGAAAGAAGACAGAGGAGGAAGAGAGTGGAGGAAGAGAGAGGAGGGGTAGAGAGGAGGAAGAGAGAGGAGGAAGAGAGAGGAGGAAGAGAGAGGTGGAAGAGAATGGAGGAAGAGGGAGGAGAAAGAGAGAGGAATAGAAGAGAGGAGGAAGAGAGAGGAAGAAGAGAGATGAGAAAGAGAGAGGAGGAAGAGAGAGGAGGAAAAGAGAGGAAGAGGAGAGAGGAGGAAAAGAGAAGAGGAAGAGAGAGGACGAAGAGAGAGGAGGAAGAGAGAGGAGGGGTAGAGAGGAGGAAGAGAGAGGAGGAAGAGAGAGGAGGAAGAGAGAGGTGGAAGAGAATGGAGGAAGAGGGAGGAGAAAGAGAGAGGAATAGAAGAGAGGAGGAAGAGAGAGGAAGAAGAGAGATGAGAAAGAGAGAGGAGGAAGAGAGAGGAGGAAAAGAGAGGAAGAGGAGAGAGGAGGAAAAGAGAAGAGGAAGAGAGAGGAGGAAGAGAGAGGAGGAAGAGAGAGGAGGAAGAGAGAGGAGGAAGAGAGATGAGGAAGAGAGAGGAGGAAGAGAGAGGAGGAAGAGAGAGGTGGAAGACAGAGGAAGAGGAGAGAGAAAGAAGACAGAGGAGGAAGAGAGTGGAGGAAGAGAGAGGAAAAAGAGAGAGGAGGGAGAGAGAGGAGGAAGAGAGAGGAGGAAGAGAGATGAGGAAGAGAGAGGAGGAAGAGAGAAGAGGAAGAGAGAGGTGGAAGACAGAGGAAGAGGAGAGAGCAAGAAGACAGAGGAGGAAGAGAGTGGAGGAAAAGAGAGGAAAAAGAGAGAGGAGGGAGAGAGAGGAGGAAGAGAGGAAAAGGAGAGTGGAGCAAAAGTGGGGAGGAAGAGAGAGGAGGAAAAGAGAAGGGGAAGAGAGAGGAGGAAGAGAGAGGGGGAAGAGAGAGGAGGGGTAGAGAGGAGTAAGCGAGAGGAGGAAGAGAGAGGACGAAGAGAGAGGAAGAGGAGAGAGGAGGAAAAGAGAAGAGGAAGAGAGAGGAGGAAGAGAGAGGAGGAAGAGAGAGGAGGGGTAGAGAGGAGGAAGCGAGAGGAGGAACAGAGAGTAGGAAGAGAGAGGAGGAAGAGAGGAAAAGGAGAGTGGAGGAAAAGTGGGGATGAAGAGAGAGGAGGAAAAGAGAAGGGGAAGAGAGAGGAGGAAGAGAGAGGGGGAAGAGAGAGGAGGGGTAGAGAGGAGGAAGCGAGAGGAGGAAGAGAGAGAAGGAAGAGAGAGGAAGAGGAGAGAGGAGGAAAAGAGAAGAGGAATAGAGAGGAGGAAGAGAGAGGAGGAAGAGAGAGGAGGGGTAGAGAGGAGGAAGCGAGAGGAGGAACAGAGAGGAGGAAGAGAGAGGAGGAAGAGAGTGGAGGAAGAGAGAGGTGGAAGAGAAAGGAGGAAGAGGGAGGAGAAAGAGAGAGGAAGAGAAGAGAGGAGGAAGAGAGAGGAGGAAGAGAGGGGAGGAAGAGAGAGGAAGAGGAGAGAGGAGGAAAAGAGAAGAGGAAGAGAGAGGAGAAAGAGAGAGGTGGAAAACAGAGAAAGAGGAGATAGAAGGAAGATAGAGGAAAAGGGGAGAGGAGGAAGAGAGAGGAGGAAAAGAAAGGAGGAAGAGAGAGGAGGAAGAGAGATGAGGAAGAGAGAAAAAGGAGAGAGGAGGCAAAGTGAGGAGGAAGAGAGAGGAGGAAAAGAGAAGAGGAAGAGTGAGGAGGAAGAGAGGAGGAAGAGACAGGTGGAAGACAGAGGAAGAGGAGAGAGAAGGAAGAGAGTGGAAAAGGGGAGAGGAGGAAGAGAGAGGAGGAAGAGAGATGAGGAAGAGAAAGGAGGAAGAGAGAGGAGGAAGAGAGAGGTGGAAGACAGAGGAAGAGGAGAGAGAAAGAAGAGAGAGGAGGAAGAGAGTGTAGGAAGAGAGAGGAAAAAGGGAGAGGAGGAAGAGACAGGAGAAAGAGAGAGGAGGGAGAGAGAGGAGGAAGAGAGAGGAGGAAGAGAGGAAAAAGAGAGAGGAGGAAAAGTGAGGAGGAAGAGAGAGGAGGAAAAGGGAAGGGGAAGAGAGAGGAGGAAGAGAGAGGGGGAAGAGAGAGGAGGGGTAGAGAGGAGGAAGCGAGAGGAGGAATAGAAAGGAGGAAGAGAGGAGGAAGAGAGAGGAGGAAGAGAGACAAGAAAGAGAGAGGAGGAAGAGAAAGGAGGAAGAGAGAGGAAGAGGAGAGGGGAGGAAAAGAGAAGAGGAAGAGAGAGGAGGAAGAGAGAGGAGGAAGAGAGAGGAGGAAGAGAGGAAAAGGAGAGAGGAGGAAATGTGAGGAGGAAGAGAGAAGAGGAAGAGAGAGGAGGAAGAGAGTGGAGGAAGAGAGAGGAGGAAGAGAAAGGAAAAAGAGAGAGGAGGAAGAGAGAGGAGGAAGAGAGAGGAGGAAGAGAGAGGAAGAAGAGAGAGGAGGAAGAGAGAGGAGGAAGACAGAGAAGGAAGAGAGAGGATGGGTAGAGAGGAGGAAGCGAGAGCAGGAAGCGAGAGGAGGAAGAGAGAGGAGGAAGAGAGAGGAGGAAGAGAGAGGAGGAAGAGAGAGGAAGAGGAGAGAGGAGGAAAAAAGAAGAGGAAGAGAGAGGAGGAAGAGAGAGGAGGAAGAGAGAGGAGGAAGAGAGAGGTGGAAGAGAATGGAGGAAGAGGGAGGAGAAAGAGAGAGGAATAGAAGAGAGGAGGAAGAGAGAGGAAGAAGAGAGATGAGAAAGAGAGAGGAGGAAGAGAGAGGAGGAAAAGAGAGGAAGAGGAGAGAGGAGGAAAAGAGAAGAGGAAGAGAGAGGACGAAGAGAGAGGAGGAAGAGAGAGGAGGGGTAGAGAGGAGGAAGAGAGAGGAGGAAGAGAGAGGAGGAAGAGAGAGGTGGAAGAGAATGGAGGAAGAGGGAGGAGAAAGAGAGAGGAATAGAAGAGAGGAGGAAGAGAGAGGAAGAAGAGAGATGAGAAAGAGAGAGGAGGAAGAGAGAGGAGGAAAAGAGAGGAAGAGGAGAGAGGAGGAAAAGAGAAGAGGAAGAGAGAGGAGGAAGAGAGAGGAGGAAGAGAGAGGAGGAAGAGAGAGGAGGAAGAGAGATGAGGAAGAGAGAGGAGGAAGAGAGAGGAGGAAGAGAGAGGTGGAAGACAGAGGAAGAGGAGAGAGAAAGAAGACAGAGGAGGAAGAGAGTGGAGGAAGAGAGAGGAAAAAGAGAGAGGAGGGAGAGAGAGGAGGAAGAGAGAGGAGGAAGAGAGATGAGGAAGAGAGAGGAGGAAGAGAGAAGAGGAAGAGAGAGGTGGAAGACAGAGGAAGAGGAGAGAGCAAGAAGACAGAGGAGGAAGAGAGTGGAGGAAAAGAGAGGAAAAAGAGAGAGGAGGGAGAGAGAGGAGGAAGAGAGGAAAAGGAGAGTGGAGCAAAAGTGGGGAGGAAGAGAGAGGAGGAAAAGAGAAGGGGAAGAGAGAGGAGGAAGAGAGAGGGGGAAGAGAGAGGAGGGGTAGAGAGGAGTAAGCGAGAGGAGGAAGAGAGAGGACGAAGAGAGAGGAAGAGGAGAGAGGAGGAAAAGAGAAGAGGAAGAGAGAGGAGGAAGAGAGAGGAGGAAGAGAGAGGAGGGGTAGAGAGGAGGAAGCGAGAGGAGGAACAGAGAGTAGGAAGAGAGAGGAGGAAGAGAGGAAAAGGAGAGTGGAGGAAAAGTGGGGATGAAGAGAGAGGAGGAAAAGAGAAGGGGAAGAGAGAGGAGGAAGAGAGAGGGGGAAGAGAGAGGAGGGGTAGAGAGGAGGAAGCGAGAGGAGGAAGAGAGAGAAGGAAGAGAGAGGAAGAGGAGAGAGGAGGAAAAGAGAAGAGGAATAGAGAGGAGGAAGAGAGAGGAGGAAGAGAGAGGAGGGGTAGAGAGGAGGAAGCGAGAGGAGGAACAGAGAGGAGGAAGAGAGAGGAGGAAGAGAGTGGAGGAAGAGAGAGGTGGAAGAGAAAGGAGGAAGAGGGAGGAGAAAGAGAGAGGAAGAGAAGAGAGGAGGAAGAGAGAGGAGGAAGAGAGAGGAGAAAGAGAGAGGAGGAAGAGAGGGGAGGAAGAGAGAGGAAGAGGAGAGAGGAGGAAAAGAGAAGAGGAAGAGAGAGGAGAAAGAGAGAGGTGGAAAACAGAGAAAGAGGAGATAGAAGGAAGATAGAGGAAAAGGGGAGAGGAGGAAGAGAGAGGAGGAAAAGAAAGGAGGAAGAGAGAGGAGGAAGAGAGATGAGGAAGAGAGAAAAAGGAGAGAGGAGGCAAAGTGAGGAGGAAGAGAGAGGAGGAAAAGAGAAGAGGAAGAGAGAGGAGGAAGAGAGGAGGAAGAGACAGGTGGAAGACAGAGGAAGAGGAGAGAGAAGGAAGAGAGTGGAAAAGGGGAGAGGAGGAAGAGAGAGGAGGAAGAGAGATGAGGAAGAGAAAGGAGGAAGAGAGAGGAGGAAGAGAGAGGTGGAAGACAGAGGAAGAGGAGAGAGAAAGAAGAGAGAGGAGGAAGAGAGTGTAGGAAGAGAGAGGAAAAAGGGAGAGGAGGAAGAGACAGGAGAAAGAGAGAGGAGGGAGAGAGAGGAGGAAGAGAGAGGAGGAAGAGAGGAAAAAGAGAGAGGAGGAAAAGTGAGGAGGAAGAGAGAGGAGGAAAAGGGAAGGGGAAGAGAGAGGAGGAAGAGAGAGGGGGAAGAGAGAGGAGGGGTAGAGAGGAGGAAGCGAGAGGAGGAATAGAAAGGAGGAAGAGAGGAGGAAGAGAGAGGAGGAAGAGAGACAAGAAAGAGAGAGGAGGAAGAGAAAGGAGGAAGAGAGAGGAAGAGGAGAGGGGAGGAAAAGAGAAGAGGAAGAGAGAGGAGGAAGAGAGAGGAGGAAGAGAGAGGAGGAAGAGAGGAAAAGGAGAGAGGAGGAAATGTGAGGAGGAAGAGAGAAGAGGAAGAGAGAGGAGGAAGAGAGTGGAGGAAGAGAGAGGAGGAAGAGAAAGGAAAAAGAGAGAGGAGGAAGAGAGAGGAGGAAGAGAGAGGAGGAAGAGAGAGGAAGAAGAGAGAGGAGGAAGAGAGAGGAGGAAGACAGAGAAGGAAGAGAGAGGATGGGTAGAGAGGAGGAAGCGAGAGCAGGAAGCGAGAGGAGGAAGAGAGAGGAGGAAGAGAGAGGAGGAAGAGAGAGGAGGAAGAGAGAGGAAGAGGAGAGAGGAGGAAAAAAGAAGAGGAAGAGAGAGGAGGAAGAGAGAGGAGGAAGAGAGAGGAGGAAGAGAGATGAGGAAGAGAGGAAAAGGAGAGAGGAGGAAAAGTGAGGAGGAAGAGAGAGGAGGTAAAGAGAAGAGGAAGAGAGAGGAGGAAGAGAGAGGAGGAAGAGAGAGGAGGGGTAGAGAGGAGGAAGCGAGAGGAGGAAGAGAGAGGAGGAATAGAGAGGAGGAAAAGAGAGGAGGAAAAGAGAGGAAGAGGAGAGAGGAGGAAAAGAGAAGATGAAGAGAGAGAAGGAAGAGAGAGGAGGAAGAGAGAGGAGGGGTAGAGAGGAGGAAGAGAGAGGAGGAAGAGAGAGGAGGAAGAGAGAGGTGGAAGAGAAAGGAGGAAGAGGGAGGAGAAAGTGAAGGAAGAGAAGAGAGGAGGAAGAGAGAGGAGGAAGAGAGAGGAGAAAGAGAGAGGCGGAAGAGAGAGGAGGAAGAGAGACGAGGAAGAGAAGAAAAGGAGAGTGGAGCAAAAGTGGGGAGGAAGAGAGAGGAGGAAGAGAGAGGTGGAAGACAGAGGAAGAGGAGAGAGCAAGAAGACAGAGGAGGAAGAGAGTGGAGGAAGAGAGAGGAAAAAGAGAGAGGAGGGAGAGAGAGGAGGAAGAGAGAGGAGGAAGAGAGAGGAGGAAGAGACGAAAAGGAGAGTGGAGCAAAAGTGGGGAGGAAGAGAGAGGAGGAAAAGAGAAGGGGAAGAGAGAGGAGGAAGAGAGAGGGGGAAGAGAGAGGAGGGGTAGAGAGGAGGAAGCGAGAGGAGGAACAGAGAGGAGGAAGAGAGAGGAGGAAGAGAGTGGAGGCAGAGAGAGGTGGAAGAGAAAGGAGGAAGAGGGAGGAGAAAGAGAGAGGAAGAGAAGAGAGGAGGAAGAGAGAGGAGGAAGAGGGAGGAGAAAGAGAGAGGAGGAAGAGAGAGGAGGAAGAGAGAGGAAAAAGAGAGGAGGGAGAGAGAGGAGGAAGAGAGAGGAGGTAGAGAGAGGAGGAAGAGAGAGGAGGAAGAGAGGAAAAGGAGAGAGAAGGAAAAGTTAGGAGGAAGAGAGAGGAGGAAAAGAGAAGGGGAAGAGAGAGGAGGAAGAGAGAGGGGGAAGAGAGAGGAGGGGTAGAGTGGGGGAAGCGATAGGAGGAAGAGAGAGGAGGAAGAGAGAGGAAGAGGAGAGAGGAGGAAAAGAGAAGAGGAAGAGAGAGGAGGAAGAGAGAGGAGGAAGAGAGAGGAGGGGTAGAGAGGAGAAAGCGAGAGGAGGAAGAGAGAGGAGGAAGAGAATGGGGGAAGAGGGAGGAGAAAGAGAGAGGAAGAGAAGAGAGGAGGAAGAGAGAGGAGGAAGAGAGAGGAAGAGGAGAGAGGAGGAAAAGAGAAGAGGAAGAGAGAGGAGGAAGAGAGAGGTGGAAGACAGAGGAAGAGGAGAGAGAAGGAAGAGAGAGGAAAAGGGGAGAGGAGGAAGAGAGAGGAGGAAAAGAGAGGAGGAAGAGAGAGGAGGAAGAGAGAAGAGGAAGAGAGAGGAGGAAGAGAGAGGAGGAAGAGAGAGAAGGAAGAGAGAGAAGGGGTAGAGAAGAGGAAGCGAGAGGAGGAAGAGAGAGGAGGAAGAGAGAGGAGGAAGAGAGAGGAAGAGGAGAGAGGAGGAAAAAAGATGAGGAAGAGAGAGGAGGAAGAGAGAGGAGGAAGAGAGAGGAGGAAGAGAGAGGAGGAAGAGTGAGGAGGAAGAGAGAGGAGGAAGAGAGAGGAGAAACAGAGAGGAGGAAGAGAGAGGAGGAAGAGAGAGGAGGGGTAGAGAGGAGGAAGCGAGAGGAGGAATCGAGAGGAGGAAGAGAGAGGAGGAAGAGAGAGGGGGAAGAGAGAGGAAGAGGAGAGAGGAAGAAAAGAGAATAGGAAGAGAGAGGAGGAAGAGAGAGGAGGAAGAGAGAGGAGGGGTAGAGAGGAGGAAGATAGAGGAAAATGGGAGAGGAGGAAGAGAGAGGAGGAAAAGAGAGGCGGAAGAGAGAGGAGGAAGAGAGATGAGGAAGAGAGGAAAAGGAGAGAGGAGGAAAAGTGAGGAGGAAGAGAGAGGAGGAAAAGAGAAGAGGAAGAGAGAGGAAGAAAAGAGAGGAAGAGGAGAGAGGAGGAAGAGAGAAGAGGAAGATAGAGGAGGAAGAGAGAGGAGGAAGAGAGAGGAGGGGTAGAGAAGAGGAAGCGAGAGGAGGAAGAGAGAGGAGGAAGAGAGAGGAGGAAGAGAAAGGAGGAAGAGAGAGGAAGAGGAGAGAGGAGGAAAAGAGAAGAGGAAGAGAGAGGAGGAAGAGAGAGGTGGAAGACAGAGGAAGAGCAGAGGGAAGGAAGATAGAGGAAAAGGGGAAAGGAGGAAGAGAGATGAGGAAAAGAGAGGAGGAATAGAGAGGAGGAAGAGAGAGGAGGAAGACAGAGGAGAAAGAGAGAGGAGGAAGAGAGAGGTGGAAGACAGAGGAAGAGGAGAGAGAAAGAAGACAGAGGAGGAAGAGAGTGGAGGAAGAGAGAGGAGGAAGAGAGAGGAGGAAGAGAGAGGAGGAAAAGAGAAGGGGAAGAGAGACGAGGAAGAGAGAGTGGGAAGAGAGAGGAGGGGTAGAGAGGAGGAAGCGAGAGGAGGAAGAGAAAGGAGTAATAGAGAGGAGGAAAAGAGAGGAGGAAAAGAGAGGAAGAGGAGAGAGGAAGAAAAGAGAAGATGAAGAGAGAGGAGGAAGAGAGAGGAGGAAGAGAGAGGAGGGGTAGAGAGGAGGAAGAGAGAGGAGGAAGAGAGAGGAGGAAGAGAGAGGTGGAAGAGAATAGAGGAAGAGGGAGGAGAAAGAGAGAGGAATAGAAGAGAGGAGGAAGAGAGAGGAGGAAGAGAGAGGAGAAAGAGAGAGGAGGAAGAGAGAGGAGGAAGAGAGAGGAAGAGGAGAGAGGAGGAAAAGAGAAGAGGAAGAGAGAGGAGGAAGAGAGAGGAGGAAGAGAGAGGAGGAAGAGAGAGGAGGAAGAGAGATGAGGAAGAGAGAGGAGGAAGAGAGAGGAGGAAGAGAGAGGTGGAAGACAGAGGAAGAGGAGAGAGAAAGAAGACAGAGGAGGAAGAGAGTGGAGGAAGAGAGAGGAAAAAGAGAGAGGAGGGAGAGAGAGGAGGAAGAGAGAGGAGGAAGAGAGAGGAGGAAGAGAGAGGAGGAAGAGAGGAAAAGGAGAGTGGAGGAAAAGTGGGGAGGAAGATAGAGGAGGAAAAGAGAAGGGGAAGAGAGGAGGAAGAGAGAGGGGGAATAGAGAGGAGGGGTAGATAGGAGGAAGCGAGAGGAGGAAGAGAGAGGAGGAAGAGAGAGGAAGAGGAGGTGAGAGGAGGAAAAGAGAAGAGGAAGAGAGAGGAAGAAGAGATAGGAGGAAGAGAGAGGAGGGGTAGACAGGAGGAAGCGAGAGGAGGAAGAGAGAGGAGGAAGAGAGAGGAGGAAGAGAGTGGAGGAAGGCAGAGGTGGAAGAGAATGGAGGAAGAGGGAGGAGAATGAGAGAGGAAGAGAAGAGAGGAGGAAGAGAGAGGAGGAAGAGGGAGGAGGAAGAGAGAGGAGGAAGAGAGAGGAGGAAGAGAGAGGAGAAAGAGAGGAAAAGGAGAGAGGAGGAAAAGTTAGGAGGAAGAGAGAAGAGGAAAAGAGAAGGGGAAGAGAGAGGAGGAAGAGAGAGGGGCAAGAGAGAGGAGGGGTATTGAGGAGGAAGCGATAGGAGGAAGAGAGATGAAGAAGAGAGAGGAAGAGGAGAGAGGAGGAAAAGAGAATAGGAAGAGAGAGGAGAAATAGAGAGGAGGAAGAGAGAGGAGGGGTAGAGAGGAGGAAGCGAGGGGAGGAAGAGAGAGGAGGAAGAGAAAGGAGAAAGAGAGGAGGAAGAGAGAGAAGGAAGAGAGAGGAAGAGGAGAGAGGAGGAAAAGAAAAGAGGAATAGAGAGGAGGAATAGAGAGGAGGAAGAGAGAGGTGGAAGACAGAGGAAGAGGAGAGAGAAGGAATAGAGAGGAAAAGGGACGAGGAGGAAGAGAGAGGAGGAAAAGAGAGAAGGAAGAGAGAGAAGGAAGAGAGAAAAGGAAGAGAGAGGAGGAAGAGAGAAGAGGAAGAGAGAGTAGGGGTAGAGAAGAGGAAGCGAGAGGAGAAAGAGAGAGGAGGAAGAGAGAGGAGGAAGAGAAAGGAGCAAGAGAGTGGAACAGGAGAGAGGAGGAAAAGAGAAGAGGAAGAGAGAGGGGGAAGAGAGAGGAGGAAGAGAGAGGAGGAAGAGAGAGGAGGAAGAGTGAGGAGGAAGAGAGAGGAGGAAGAGAGAGGAGAAACAGACAGGAGGAAGAGAGAGGAGGAAGAGAGAGGAAGAGGAGAGAGGAGGAAAAGAGAGGAGGAAGAGAGAGGAGGAAGAGAGAGGAGGAAGAGAGAGGAGGAAGAGAGAGGAAGAGGAGAGAGAAGGAAAAGAGAAGAGGAAAAGAGAGGAGGTAGAGAGAGGAGGAAGAGAGAGGAGGGGTAGATAGGAGGAACAGAGAGGAGGAAGAGAGAGGAGGAAGAGAAAGGTGGAAGAGAAAGGAGGAAGAGAGAGGAGAAAGAGAGAGGAAGAGAAGAGAGGAGGAAGAGAGAGGAGGAAGAGAGAGGAGAAAGAGAGAGGACGAAGAGAGAGGAGGAAGAGAGAGGAAGAGGAGAGAGGAGGAAAACAGAAGAGGAAGAAAGAGGAGGAAGAGAGAGGTGGAAGACAGAGGAAGAGGAGAGAGAAGGAAGATAGAGGAAAAGGGGAGAGGAGGAAGAGAGAGGAGGAAAAGAGAGGAGGAAGAGAGAGGAGGAAGAGAGAGGAGGAAGAGAGAGGAGGAAGAGAGAGGAGGAAGAGAGAGGAGGAAGAGAGAGGAGGAAGAGAGAGGTGGAAGACAGAGGAAGAGGAGAGAGAAAGAAGACAGAGGAGGAAGAGAGTGGAGGAAGAGAGAGGAAAAAGAGAGAGGTGGAAGAGAGAGGAGGAAGAGAGAGGAGGAAGAGAGAGGAGGAAGAGAGAGGAGGAAGAGAGAGGGGGAAGAGAGAGGAGGGGTAGAGTGGGGGAAGCGATAGGAGGAAGAGAGAGGAGGAAGAGAGAGGAAGAGGAGAGAGGAGGAAAAGAAAAGAGGAAGAGAGAGGAGGAAGAGAGGAGGAAGAGAGAGGAGGGGTAGAGAGGAGAAAGCGAGAGGAGGAAGAGAGAGGAGGAAGAGAATGGAGGAAGAGGGAGGAGAAAGAGAGAGGAAGAGAAGAGAGGAGGAAGAGAGAGGAGGAAGAGAGAGGAAGAGGAGAGAGGAGGAAAAGAGAAGAGGAAGAGAGAGGAGGAAGAGAGAGGTGGAAGACAGAGGAAGAGGAGAGAGAAGGAAGAGAGAGGAAAAGGGGAGAGGAGGAAGAGAGAGGAGGAAAAGAGAGGAGGAAGAGAGAGGAGGAAGAGAGAAGAGGAAGAGAGAGGAGGAAGAGAGAGGAGGAAGAGAGAGAAGGGGTAGAGAAGAGGAAGCGAGAGGAGGAAGAGAGAGGAGGAAGAGAGAGGAGGAAGAGAGAGGAAGAGGAGAGAGGAGGAAAAAAGAAGAGGAAGAGAGAGAAGGAAGAGAGAGGAGGAAGAGAGAGGAGGAAGAGAGAGGAGGAAGAGTGAGGAGGAAGAGAGAGGAGGAAGAGAGAGGAGAAACAGAGGGGAGGAAGAGAGAGGAGGAAGAGAGAGGAGGGGTAGAGAGGAGGAAGCGAGAGGAGGAATCGAGAGGAGGAAGAGAGAAGAGGAAGAGAGAGGGGGAAGAGAGAGGAAGAGGAGAGAGGAAGAAAAGAGAAGAGGAAGAGAGAGGAGGAAGAGAGAGGAGGAAGAGAGAGGAGGGGTAGAGAGGAGGAAGAGAGAGGAAAATGGGAGAGGAGGAAGAGAGAGGAGGAAAAGAGAGGCGGAAGAGAGAGGAGGAACAGAGATGAGGAAGAGAGGAAAAGGAGAGAGGAGGAAAAGAGAGGAGGAAGAGAGAGGAGGAAAAGAGAAGAGGAAGAGAGAGGAAGAAAAGAGAGGAAGAGGAGAGAGGAGGAAGAGAGAAGAAGAAGATAGAGGAGGAAGAGAGAGGAGGAAGAGAGAGGAGGGGTAGAGAAGAGGAAGCGAGAGGAGGAAGAGAGAGGAGGAAGAGAGAGGAGGAAGAGAAAGGAGGAAGAGAGAGGAAGAGGAGAGAGGAGAAAAAGAGAAGAGAAAGAGAGAGGAGGAAGAGAGAGGTGGAAGACAGAGGAAGAGCAGAGGGAAGGAAGATAGAGGAAAAGGGGAAAGGAGGAAGAGAGAGGAGGAAAAGAGAGGAGGAAGAGAGAAGAGGAAGAGAGAGGAGGAAGACAGAGGAGGAAGAGAGGAGGAAGAGAGAGGTGGAAGACAGAGGAAGAGGAGAGAGAAAGAAGACAGAGGAGGAAAAGAGTGGAGGAAAGAGAGGAGGAAGAGAGAGGAGGAAGAGAGACGAGGAAAAGAGAAGGGGAAGAGAGACGAGGAAGAGAGAGTGGGAAGAGAGAGGAGGGGTAGAGAGGAGGAAGCGAGAGGAGGAAGAGAGAGGAGGAATAGAGAGGAGGAAAAGAGAGGAGGAAAAGAGAGGAAGAGGAGAGAGGAGGAAAAGAGAAGATGAAGAGAGAGGAGGAAGAGAGAGGAGGAAGAGAGAGGAGGGGTAGAGAGGAGGAAGAGAGAGGAGGAAGAGAGAGGAGGAAGAGAGAGGTGGAAGAGAATGGAGGAAGAGGGAGGAGAAAGAGAGAGGAATAGAAGAGAGGAGGAAGAGAGAGGAGGAAGAGAGAGGAGAAAGAGAGAGGAGGAAGAGAGAGGAGGAAGAGAGAGGAAGAGGAGAGAGGAGGAAAAGAGAAGAGGAAGAGAGAGGAGGAAGAGAGAGGAGGAAGAGAGAGGAGGAAGAGAGAGGAGGAAGAGAGATGAGGAAGAGAGAGGAGGAAGAGAGAGGAGGAAGAGAGAGGTGGAAGACAGAGGAAGAGGAGAGTGAAAGAAGACAGAGGAGGAAAAGAGTGGAGGAAGAGAGAGGAAAAAGAGAGAGGAGGGAGAGAGAGGAGGAAGAGAGAGGAGGAAGAGAGAGGAGGAAGAGAGAGGAGGAAGAGAGGAAAAGGAGAGTGGAGGAAAAGTGGGGAGGAAGATAGAGGAGGAAAAGAGAAGGGGAAGAGAGAGGAGGAAGAGAGAGGGGGAATAGAGAGGAGGGGTAGATAGGAGGAAGCGAGAGGAGGAAGAGAGTGGAGGAAGAGAGAGGAAGAGGAGAGAGGAGGAAAAGAGAAGAGGAAGAGAGAGGAGGAAGAGATAGGAGGAAGAGAGAGGAGGGGTAGAGAGGAGGAAGCGAGAAGAGGAAGAGAGAGGAGGAAGAGAGAGGAGGAAGAGAGTGGAGGAAGGCAGAGGTGGAAGAGAAAGGAGGAAGAGGGAGGAGAATGAGAGAGGAAGAGAAGAGAGGAGGAAGAGAGAGGAGGAAAAGGGAGGAGGAAGAGAGAGGAGGAAGAGAGAGGAGGAAGAGAGAGGAGGAAGAGAGAGGAGGAAGAGAGGAAAAGGAGAGAGGAGGAAAAGTTAGGAGGAAGAGAGAAGAGGAAAAGAGAAGGGGAAGAGAGAGGAGGAAGAGAGAGGGGCAAGAGAGAGGAGGGGTATTGAGGAGGAAGCGATAGGAGGAAGAGAGATGAAGAAGAGAGAGGAAGAGGAGAGAGGAGGAAAAGAGAATAGGAAGAGAGAGGAGAAATAGAGAGGAGGAAGAGAGAGGAGGGGTAGAGAGGAGGAAGCGAGAGGAGGAAGAGAGAGGAGGAAGAGAAAGGAGAAAGAGAGGAGGAAGAGAGAGAAGGAAGAGAGAGGAAGAGGAGAGAGGAAGAAAAGAGAAGAGGAATAGAGAGGAGGAATAGAGAGGAGGAAGAGAGAGGTGGAAGACAGAGGAAGAGAGAGAGAAGGAAGAGAGAGGAAAAGGGGAGAGGAGGAAGAGAGAGGAGGAAAAGAGAGGAGGAAGAGAGAGGAGGAAGAGAGAAGAGGAAGAGAGAGGAGGAAGAGAGAAGAGGAAGAGAGAGGAGGGGTAGAGAAGAGGAAGCGAGAGGAGGAAGAGAGAGGAGGAAGAGAGAGGAGGAAGAGAAAGGAGCAAGAGAGTGGAACAGGATAGAGGAGGAAAAGAGAAGAGGAAGAGAGAGGGGGAAGAGAGAGAAGGAAGAGAGAGGAGGAAGAGAGAGGAGGAAGAGTGAGGAGGAAGAGAGAGGAGGAAGAGAGAGGAGAAACAGAGAGGAGGAAGAGAGAGGAGGAAGAGAGAGGAGGGGTAGAGAGGAGGAAGCGAGAGGAGGAAGAGAGAGGAGGAAGAGAGAGGAGAAAGAGAGAGGAGGAAGAGAGAGGAAGAGGAGAGAGAAGGAAAAGAGAAGAGGAAAAGAGAGGAGGTAGAGAGAGGAGGAAGAGAGAGGAGGAGTAGAGAGGAGGAAGAGAGAGGAGGAAGAGAGAGGAGGAAGAGAGAGGAAGAGGAGAGAGGAGGAAAAGAGAAGAGGAAGAGAGAGGAGGAAGAGAGAGGTGGAAGAGAAAGGAGGAAGAGGGAGGAGAAAGAGAGAGGAAGAGAAGAGAGGAGGAAGAGAAAGGAGGAAGAGAGAGGAGAAAGAGAGAGGACGAAGAGAGAGGAGGAAGAGAGAGGAAGAGGAGAGAGGAGGAAAAGAGAAGAGGAAGAGAGAGGAGGAAGAGAGAGGTGGAAGACAGAGGAAGAGGAGAGAGAAGGAAGATAGAGGAAAAGGGGAGAGGAGGAAGAGAGAGGAGGAAAAGAGAGGAGGAAGAGAGAGGAGGAAGAGAGATGAGGAAGAGAGAGGAGGAAGAGAGAGGAGGAAGAGAGAGGAGGAAGAGAGAGGTGGAAGACAGAGGAAGAGGAGAGAGAAAGAAGACAGAGGAGGAAGAGAGTGGACGAAGAGAGAGGAAAAAGAGAGAGGTGGAAGAGAGAGGAGGAAGAGAGAGGAGGAAGAGAGAGGAGGAAGAGAGAGGAGGAAGAGAGGAAAAGGAGAGAGGAGGAAAAGTGAGGAGGAAGAGAGAGGAGGAAAAGAGAAGGGGAAGAGAGAGGAGGAAGAGAGAGGGGGAAGAGAGAGGAGGGGTAGAGAGGAGGAAGCGAGAGGAGGAAGAGAGAGCAAGAAGAGAGAGGAAGAGGAGAGAGGAGGAAAAGAGAAGAGGAAGAGAGAGGAGGAAGAGAGAGGAGGAAGAGAGAGGAGGGGTAGAGACGAGGAAGCGAGAGGAGGAAGAGAGAGGAGGAAGAGAGAGGAGGAAGAGAGAGGAGGAAGAGAGAGGTGGAAGAGAAAGGGGGAAGAGGGAGGAGAAAGAGAGAGGAGGAAGAGAGAGGAGGAAGAGAGAGGAGAAAGAGAGAGGAGGAAGAGAGAGGAGGAAGAGAGATGAAGCGGAGAAAGGAGGAAAAGAGAAGAGTGAGAGAGAGGAGGAAGAGAGAGGTGGAAGACAGAGGAAGAGGAGAGAGAAGGAAGAGAAAGGAAAAGGGGAGAGGAGGAAGAGAGATGAGGAAGAGAGAGGAGGAAGAGAGAGGAGGAAGATAGAGGAGGAAGAGAGTGGTGGAAGACAGAGGAAGAGGAGAGAGAAGGAAGACAGAGGAGGTAGAGAGTGGAGGTAGAGAGAGGAGGAAGAGAGAGGAGGAAGAGAGAGGAGGAAGAGAGAGGAGGAAGAGAGAGGAGGAAGAGAGAGGTGGAAGACAGAGGAAGAGTAGAGGGAAGGAAGATAGAGGAAAAGGGGAGAGGAGGAAGAGAGAGGAGGAAAAGAGAGGAGGAAGAGAGAGGAGGAAGAGAGAGGAGGAAGAGAGAGGAGGAAGAGAGAGGAGGAAGAGAGAGGTGGAAGAGAAAGGAGGAAGAGGGACGAGAAAGAGAGAGGAAGAGAAGAGAGGAGGAAGAGAGAGGAGGAAGAGAGAGGAGAAAGAGAGAGGAGGAAGAGAGAGGAGGAAGAGAGAGGAGGGGTAGAGAGGAGGCAGAGAGAGGTGGAAGAGAAAGGAACAAGAGGGAGGAGAAAGAGAGAGGAAGAGAAGAGAGGAGGAAGAGAGAGGAGGAAGACAGAGAAGGAAGAGAGAGGATGGGTAGAGAGGAGGGAGCGAGAGGAGAAAGCGAGAGGAGGAAGAGAGAGGAGGAAGAGAGAGGAAGAGGAGAGAGGAGGAAAAAAGAAGAGGAAGAGAGAGGAGGAAGAGAGAGGAGGAAGAGAGAGGAGGGGTAGAGAGGAGGAAGAAAGAGGAGGAAGAGAGAGGAGGAAGAGAGAGGTGGAAGAGAAAGGAGGAAGAGAAAGGAGGAAGAGAGAGGAAGAGGAGAAACGAGGAAAAGAGAAGAGGAAGAGAGAGGAGGAAGAGAGAGGAGGAAGAGAGAGGAGGAAGAGAGGAAAAGGAGAGAGGAGGGAATGTGAGGAGGAAGAGAGAGGAGGAAGAGAGAGGAGGAAGATAGAGGAGGAAGAGAGAGGAGGAAGAGAGAGTTGGAAGAGAGAGGAGAAAGAGAGAGGTGGAAGAGAGAGGAAGAAGAGAGAGGGGGAAGAGAGAGGAGGAAGAGAGAGGAGGAAAAGAGAAGAGGAAGAGAGAGGAGGAAGAGAGAGCAGGAAGAGAGAGGAGGCGTAGAGAGGAGGAAGCGAGAGGAGGAAGAGAGAGGAGGAAGAGAGAGGAGGAAGAGAGAAGAAGAGGAGAGAGGAGGAAAAGAGAAGAGGAAGAGAGAGGAGGAAGAGAGAGGAGGAAGAGAGAGGAGGGTTAGAGAGGAGGAAGAGAGAGGAGGAAGAGAGAGGAGGAAGAGAGAGGTGGAAGAGAAAGGAGGAAGAGGGAGGAGAAAGAGAGAGGAAGAGAAGAGAGGAGGAAGAGAGAGGAGGAAGAGAGAGGAGAAAGAGAGAGGAGGAAGAGAGAGGAGGAAGAGAGAGGAAGAGGAGACAGGAGGAAAAGAGAAGAGGAAGAGAGAGTAGGAAGAGAGAGGTGGAAGACAGAGGAAGAGGAGAGAGAAGGAAGATAGAGGAAATGGGGAGAGGAGGAAGAGAGAGGATGAAAAGAGAGTAGGAAGAGAGAGGCGGTAGAGAGAGGAGGAAGAGAGACAGGAAGAGAGAGGTGGAAGACAAGGAAGAGGAGAGAGAAGGAAGAGAGAGGAAAAGGGGAGAGGAGGAAGAGAGAGGAGGAAAAGAGAGGAGGAAGAGAGAGGAGGAAGGGAGATGAGGAAGAGAGATGAGGAAGAGAGAGGAGGAAGAGAGAGGAGGAAGAGACAGGAGGAAGAGAGAGGAGGAAGAGAGGAAAAGGGGAGAGGAGGAAAAGTGAGGGGGAAGAGAGATTAGGAAAAGAGAGGACGAAGACAGAGAAAGAGCAGAGAGAAGGAAGACACAGGAGGAAGAGAGTGGAGGAAGAGAGAGGAAAAAGAGAGAGGAGGAAGAGAGAGGAGGAAGAGAGAGGAGGAAGAGAGGAGGAAGAGAGAGGAGGAAGAGAGAGGAGGAAGAGAGGAGGAAGAGAGAGGAGGAAGAGAGGAAAAGGAGAGAGGAGGAATAGTGAGGAGGAAGAGAGAGGAGGAAGAGAGATGTGGAAGGGAGAGGAAGAGGAGAGAGGAGGAAAAGAGAAAAGGAAGAGAGAGGAGGAAGAGAGAGGAGGAAGAGAGAGGAGGGGTAGAGAGGAGGAAGAGAGAGAAGGAAGACAGAGGAGGAAGAGAGAGGAGGAAGAGGAGGTGGAAGAGAAAGGAGGAAGAGGGAGGAGAAAGAGAGAGGAAGAGAAGAGAGGAGGAAGAGAGAGGAGGAAGAGAGAGGAGAAAGAGAGAGGAGGAAGAGAGAGGAGAAAGAGAGAGGAGGAAGAGAGAGGAGGAAGAGAGAGGAACAGGAGAGAGGAGGAAGACAGAGGAGGAAGAGAGAGGAGGAAGCGAGAGGAGGAAGAGAGAGGGGGAAGAGAGAGGAGGAAGAGAGAGGAGGAAGAGAGTGGAAGAGGAGAGAGGAGGAAGACAGCGGAGGAAGAGAGAGGAGGAAGAGAAAGGAAAATGAAAGAGAAGAAAGAGAGAGGAAAAGGGGAGAGGAGGAAGAGAGAGGAGGAAAAGAGAGGCGGAAGAGAGAGGAGGAAGAGAGAGGAGGAAGAGAGAGGAGGAAGAGAGAGGAGGAAGAGAGTGGGAGAAGAGAGAGGAGGAAAAGAGAAGAGGAAGAGAGAGGAGGAAGAGACAGGAGGAAGAGAGAGGAAGGGTAGATAGGAGGAAGCGAGAGGAGGAAGAGAGAGGAGGAAGAGGGAGGAGGAAGAGAGAGGAGGAAGAGAGAGGAGGGGTAGAGAGGAGGCAGAGAGAGGTGGAAGAGAAAGGAGGAAGAGGGAGGAGAAAGAGAGAGGAAGAGAAGAGAGGAGGAAGAGAGAGGAGGAAGAGAGAGGAGGAAGAGAGAGGAGGGGTAGAGTGGAGGAAGAGAGAGGAGGAAGAGAGAGGAGGAAGAGAGAGGAGGAAGAGAGAGGAGGAAGAGAGAGGAGGAAGAGAGGAAAAGGAGAGAGGAGGAAAAGTGAGGAGGAAGAGAGAGGAGGAAAAGAGAAGAGGAAGAGAGGGGAGGAAGAGAGAGGAGGAAGAGAGAGGAGGGGTAGAGAGGAGGAAGCGAGAGGAGGAAGAGAGAGGAGGAATAGAGAGGAGAAAAACAGAGGAGGAAAAGAGAGAAAGAGGAGAGAGGCGGAAAAGAGAAGATGAAGAGAGAGGAGGAAGAGAGAGGAGAAGAGAGAGGAGGGGTAGAGAGGAGGAAGAGAGAGGAGGAAGAGAGAGGAGGAAGAGAGAGCTGGAAGAGAAAGGAGGAAGAGAGAGGAAGAGGAGAGAGGAGGAAAAGAGAAGAGGAAGAGAGAGGAGGAAGAGAGAGGAGGAAGACGAGAAGGAAGAGAGAGGATGGGTAGAGAGGAGGGAGCGAGAGGAGGAAGCGAGAGGAGGAAGAGAGAGGAGGAAGAGAGAGGAGGAAGAGAGAGGAAGAAGAGAGAGGAGGAAAAAAGAAGAGGAAGAGAGAGGAGGAAGAGAGAGGAGGAAGAGAGAGGAGGGGTAGAGAGGAGGAAAAGAGAGGAGGAAGAGAGAGGAGGAAGAGAGTGGAGGAAGAGAGCGGAGGAAGAGAGAGGAGAAAGAGAGAGGAGGAAGAGAGAGGAGGAAGAGGAGAGAGGAGGAAAAGAGAAGAGGAAGAGAGAAGAGGAAGAGAGAGGTGGAAGACAGAGGAAGAGGAGAGAGAAGGAAGGTAGAGGAAAAGGGGAGAGGAGGAAGAGAGAGGAGGAAAAGAGAAGAGGAATAGAGAGGAGGAAAAGAGAGGAGGAAAAGAGAAAAAGAGGAGAGAGAAGGAAAAGAGAAGAGGAAGAGAGAGGAGGAAGAGAGAGGAGGAAGAGACAGGAGGAAGAGAGAGGAGGAAGAGAGATGAGGAAGAGAAAGGAGGAAGAGAGAGGAGGAAGAGAGAGGAAAAAGAGAGAGGAGAGAGAGAGAGGAGGAAGAGAGAGGAGGAAGAGAGAGGAGGAAGAGAGAGGAGGAAGAGAGAAAAGGAGAGTGGAGGAACAGTAGGGAGGAAAAGAGAGGAAGAAAAGAGAAGGGGAAGAGAGAGGAGGAAGAGAGAGGAGGAAGAGAGAGGACGAAGACAGAGGAAGAGGAGAGAGAAAGAAGACAGATGAGGAAGTGAGTGGAGGAAGATAGAGGAAAATGAGAGAGGAGGAAGAGAGAAGAGGAAGAAAGAGGAGGAAGAGAGAGGAGGAAGAGAGAGGAGGAAGAGAGGAAAAGGAGAGAGGAGGAAAAGTGAGGAGGAAGAGAGAGGAGGAAGAGAGATGTGGAAGGGAGAGGAAGAGGAGAGAGGAGGAAAAGAGAAAAGGAAGAGAGAGAAGGAAGAGAGAGGAGGAAGAAAGAGGAGGGGTAGAGAGGAGGAAGAGAGAGGAGGAAGAGAGAGGAGGAAGAGAGAGGAAGAGGAGAGAGGAGGAAGACAGAGGAGGAAGAGAGAGGAGGAAGCGAGAGGAGGAAGAGAGAGGAGGAAGAGAGAGGAGGAAGAGAGGGGAGGAAGAGAGAGGAAGAGGAGAGAGGAGGAAGACAGCGGACGAAGAGAGAGGAGGAAGAGAAAGTAAAATGAAGAGAAGGAAGAGAGAGGAAAAGGGGAGAGGAGGAAGAGAGAGGTGGAAAACAGAGGAAGAGGAGAGAGGAGGAAGACAGAGGAGGAAGAGAGTGGGAGAAGAGAGAGGAAAAAGGGGAGGAAGAGAGAGGAGGAAGAGAGAGGAGGAAGAGAGAGGTGGAAGAGAAAGGAGGAAGAGGGAGGAGAAAGAGAGAGGAAGAGAAGAGAGGAGGAAGAGAGAGGAGGAAGAGAGAGGAGAAAGAGAGAGGAGGAAGAGAGAGGAGGAAGAGAGAGGAGGAAAAGAGAAGGAAGAGAGAGGAGGAAGAGAGAGGAGGAAGAGAGAGGAGGGGTAGATAGGAGGAAGCAGGAGGAGGAAGAGAGAGGAGGAAGAGAGAGGAGGAAGAGAGAGGAGGAAGAGAGAGGAGGAAGAGAGAGGAAGAGGAGAGAGGAGGAAAAGAGAAGAGGAAGAAAGAGGAGGAAGAGAGAGGTGGAAGACAGAGGAAGAGGAGAGAGAAGGAAAAGAGTGGAAAAGGGGAGAGGAGGAAGAGAAAGGAGGAAGAGAGGAGGAAGAGAGAGGAGGAAGAGAGAGGTGGAAGAGAAAGGAGGAAGAGGGAGGAGAAAGAGAGAGGAAGAGAAGAGAGGAGGAAGAGAGAGGAGGAAGAGAGAGGAGAAAGAGAGAGGAGGAAGAGAGAGGAGGAAGAGAGAGGAGGAAAAGAGAAGGAAGAGAGAGGAGGAAGAGAGAGGAGGAAGAGAGAGGAGGGGTAGATAGGAGGAAGCAGGAGGAGGAAGAGAGAGGAGGAAGAGAGAGGAGGAAGAGAGAGGAGGAAGAGAGAGGAGGAAGAGAGAGGAAGAGGAGAGAGGAGGAAAAGAGAAGAGGAAGAGAGAGGAGGAAGAGAGAGGTGGAAGACAGAGGAAGAGGAGAGAGAAGGAAAAGAGTGGAAAAGGGGAGAGGAGGAAGAGAAAGGAGGAAGAGAGGAGGAAGAGAGAGGAGGAAGAGAGAGGAGAAAGAGAGAGGAGGAAGAGAAAGGAGGAAGAGAGAGGAGGGAGAGAGAGGAAGAGGAGAGAGGAGGAAAAGAGAAGAGGAAGAGAGAGGAGGAAGAGAGAGGAGGAAGAGAGAGGAGGAAGAGAGAGGAGGAAGCGAGAGGAGGAACAGAGAGGATGAAGAGAGAGGAGGAAGAGAGTGGAGGAAGAGAGAGGTGGAAGAGAAAGGAGGAAGAGGGAGGAGAAAGAGAGAGGAGGAAGAGAGAGGAGGAAGAGAGAGGTGGAAGAGAAAGGAGGAAGAGGGAGGAGAAAGAGAGAGGAAGAGAAGAGAGGAGGAAGAGAGAGGAGGAAGAGGGAGGAGAAAGAGAGAGGAGGAAGAGAGAGGAGGAAGAGAGAGGAGGAAGAGAGAGAAGGAGGAGAGAGGAGGAAGAGAGAGGTGGAAGAGAGAGGAAAAAGGGAGAGGAGGAAGGGGGAGGAGGTAGAGAGAGGAGGAAGAGAGAAGAGGAAGAGAGGAAAAGGAGAGAGGAGGAAAAGTTAGAAGGAAGAGAGAGGAGGAAAAGAGAGGAGGAAGAGAGAGGGGGAAGAGAGACGAGGGGTAGAGAGGAGGAAGCGATAGGAGGAAGAGAAAGGAGGAAGACAGAGGAAGAGTAGAGAGGAGGAAAAGAGAAGAGGAAGAGAGAGGAGGAAGAGAGAGGAGGAAGAGAGAGGAGGGGTAGAGAGGAGGAAGCGAGAGGAGGAAGAGAGAGGAGGAAGAGAAAGGAGGAAGAGGGAGGAGAAAGAGAGAGGAAGAGAAGAGATTAGGAAGAGAGAGTAGGAAGAGGGAGGAGAAAGAGAGAGGAGGAAGAGAGAGAAGGAAGAGAGAGGAAGAGGAGAGAGAAGGAAAAGAGAAGAGGAAGAGAGAGGAGGAAGAGAGAGGTGGAAGACAGAGGAAGAGGAGAGAGAAGGAAGAGAGAGGAAAAGGGGAGAGGAGGAAGAGAGAGGAGGAAAAGAGAGGAGGAAGAGAGAGGAGGAAGAGAGAAGAGGAAGAGAGAGGAGGAAGAGAGAGCAGGAAGAGATAGGAGGGGTAGAGAAGACGAAGCGAGAGGAGGAAGAGAGAGGAGGAAGAGAGAGGAAGAGGAGAGAGGAGAAAAAGAGAAGAGGAAGAGAGAGGAGGAAGAGAGAGGAGGAAGAGAGAGGAGGAAGAGAGAGGAGGAAGAGTGAGGAGGAACAGAGAGGAGGAAGAGAGAGGAGAAAGAGAGAGGAGGAAGAGAGAGGAGAAAGAGAGGAAAAGGAGAGAGGAGGAAAAGTGTGGAGGAAGAGAGAGAAGGAAAAGAGAAGGGGAAGAGAGAGGAGGAAGAGAGAGGGGGAAGAGAGAGGAGGGGTAGAGAGGAGGAAGCGAGAGGAGGAAGCGAGAGGAGGCAGAGAGAGGAAGAGGAGAGAGGAGGAAAAGAGAAGAGGAAGAGAGAGGAGTAAGAGAGAGGAGGAGAAGAGAGGAGGGGTAGAGAGGAGGAAGCGAGAGGAGGAACAGAGAGGAGGAAGAGAGAGGAGGAAGAGATAGGAGGAAGACAGAGGAAGAGGAGAGAGAAGGAAGACAGAGGAGGAAGAGAGTGGAGGAAGAGAGAGGAAAAAGAGAGAGGAGGAGAGAGAGGAGGAAGAGAGAGGAGGAAGAGAGAGGAGGAAGAGAGAGGAGGGGTAGAGAGGAGGAAGAGAGAGGAGGAAGAGAGAGGAGGAAGAGAGAGGAGGAAGAGAGAGGAGGAAGAGAGAGGAGGAAGAGAGAGGAGGAAGAGAGAGGAAGAGGAGAGAGGAGGAAGACAGAGGAGGAAGAGAGAGGAGGAAGCGAGAGGATGAAGAGAGAGGAGGAAGAGAGAGGAGGAAGAGAGGGGAGGAAGAGAGAGGAAGAGGAGAGAGGAGGAAGACAGCGGAGGAAGAGAGAGGAGGAAGAGAAAGGAAAATGAAGAGAAGGAAGAGAGAGGAAAAGGGGAGAGGAGGAAGAGAGAGGAGGAAAAGAGAGGCGGAAGAGAGAGGAGGAAGAGAGAGGAGGAAGAGAGAGGTGGAAAACAGAGGAAGAGCAGAGAGGAGGAAGAGAGAGGAGGAAGAGAGTGGGAGAAGACAGAGGAAAAAGAGGAGGAAGAGAGAGGAGGAAGAGAGAGGAGGAAGAGAGAGGAGGAAGAGAGAGGTGGAAGAGAAAGGAGGAAGAGTGAGGAGAAAGAGAGAGGAAGAGAAGAGAGGAGGAAGAGAGAGGAGGAAGAGAGAGGAGAAAGAGAGAGGAGGAAGAGAGAGGAGGAAGAGAGAGGAGGAAGAGAGAGGAGGAAGAGAGAAGAGGAAGAGAGAGGAGGGGTAGATAGGAGGAAGCGGGAGGAGGAAGAGAGAGGAGGAAGAGAGAGGAGGAAGAGAGAGGAGGAAGAGAGATGAAGAGGAGAGAGGAGGAAAAGAGAAGAGGAAGAGAGAGGAGGAAGAGAGAGGTGGAAGAGAGAGGAAGAGGAGAGAGAAGGAAGAGAATGGAAAAGGGGAGAGGAGGAAGAGAAAGGAGGAAGAGAGGAGGAAGAGAGAGGAGGAAGAGAGAGGAGAAAGAGAGAGGAGGAAGAGAAAGGAGGAAGAGAGCGGAAGAGGAGAGAGGAGGAAAAGAGAAGAGGAAGAGAGACGAGGAAGAGAGAGGAGGAAGAGAGAGGAGGAAGAGAGAGGAGGAAAAGAGGAAAAGGAGAGAGGAGGAAATGTGAGGAGGAAGAGAGAGGAGGAAGAGAGAGGAGGAAGAGAGTGGAGGAAGAGAGAGGAGGAAGAGAGAGGAGAAAGAGAGAGGAAGAGAAGAGAGGAGGAAGAGAGAGGAGGAAGAGAGAGGAGAAAGAGAGAGGAGGAAGAGAGAGGAGGAAGAGAGAGGAAGAGGAGAGAGGAGGAAAAGAGAAGAGGAAGAGAAAGGAGGAAGAGAGAGGTGGAAGACAGAGGAAGAGGAGAGAGAAGGAAGATAGAGGAAAAGGGGAGAGGAGGAAGAGAGAGGACTAAAAAAGAGGAGGAAGAGAGAGGAGGAAGAGAGATGAGGAAGAGCGGAAATGGAGAGAGGAGGAAAAGTGAGGAGGAAGAGAGAGGAGGAAAAAGAGAAGAGGAAGAGAGAGGAGGAAGAGAGATGAGGAAGAGAGAGGAGGAAGAGAGAGGAGGAAGAGAGAGGAGGAAGAGAGAGGTGGAAGAGAGAGGAAGAGGAGAGAGGAGGAAAAGAAAAGAGGAAGAGAGAGGAGGAAGAGAGGAGGAAGAGAGAGGAGGGGTAGAGAGGAGAAAGCGAGAGGAGGAAGAGAGAGGAGGAAGAGAATGGAGGAAGAGGGAGGAGAAAGAGAGAGGAAGAGAAGAGAGGAGGAAGAGAGAGGAGGAAGAGAGAGGAAGAGGAGAGAGGAGGAAAAGAGAAGAGGAAGAGAGAGGAGGAAGAGAGAGGTGGAAGACAGAGGAAGAGGAGAGAGAAGGAAGAGAGAGGAAAAGGGGAGAGGAGGAAGAGAGAGGAGGAAAAGAGAGGAGGAAGAGAGAGGAGGAAGAGAGAAGAGGAAGAGAGAGGAGGAAGAGAGAGGAGGAAGAGAGAGAAGGGGTAGAGAAGAGGAAGCGAGAGGAGGAAGAGAGAGGAGGAAGAGAGAGGAGGAAGAGAGAGGAAGAGGAGAGAGGAGGAAAAAAGAAGAGGAAGAGAGAGAAGGAAGAGAGAGGAGGAAGAGAGAGGAGGAAGAGAGAGGAGGAAGAGTGAGGAGGAAGAGAGAGGAGGAAGAGAGAGGAGAAACAGAGGGGAGGAAGAGAGAGGAGGAAGAGAGAGGAGGGGTAGAGAGGAGGAAGCGAGAGGAGGAATCGAGAGGAGGAAGAGAGAAGAGGAAGAGAGAGGGGGAAGAGAGAGGAAGAGGAGAGAGGAAGAAAAGAGAAGAGGAAGAGAGAGGAGGAAGAGAGAGGAGGAAGAGAGAGGAGGGGTAGAGAGGAGGAAGAGAGAGGAAAATGGGAGAGGAGGAAGAGAGAGGAGGAAAAGAGAGGCGGAAGAGAGAGGAGGAACAGAGATGAGGAAGAGAGGAAAAGGAGAGAGGAGGAAAAGAGAGGAGGAAGAGAGAGGAGGAAAAGAGAAGAGGAAGAGAGAGGAAGAAAAGAGAGGAAGAGGAGAGAGGAGGAAGAGAGAAGAAGAAGATAGAGGAGGAAGAGAGAGGAGGAAGAGAGAGGAGGGGTAGAGAAGAGGAAGCGAGAGGAGGAAGAGAGAGGAGGAAGAGAGAGGAGGAAGAGAAAGGAGGAAGAGAGAGGAAGAGGAGAGAGGAGAAAAAGAGAAGAGAAAGAGAGAGGAGGAAGAGAGAGGTGGAAGACAGAGGAAGAGCAGAGGGAAGGAAGATAGAGGAAAAGGGGAAAGGAGGAAGAGAGAGGAGGAAAAGAGAGGAGGAAGAGAGAAGAGGAAGAGAGAGGAGGAAGACAGAGGAGGAAGAGAGGAGGAAGAGAGAGGTGGAAGACAGAGGAAGAGGAGAGAGAAAGAAGACAGAGGAGGAAAAGAGTGGAGGAAAGAGAGGAGGAAGAGAGAGGAGGAAGAGAGACGAGGAAAAGAGAAGGGGAAGAGAGACGAGGAAGAGAGAGTGGGAAGAGAGAGGAGGGGTAGAGAGGAGGAAGCGAGAGGAGGAAGAGAGAGGAGGAATAGAGAGGAGGAAAAGAGAGGAGGAAAAGAGAGGAAGAGGAGAGAGGAGGAAAAGAGAAGATGAAGAGAGAGGAGGAAGAGAGAGGAGGAAGAGAGAGGAGGGGTAGAGAGGAGGAAGAGAGAGGAGGAAGAGAGAGGAGGAAGAGAGAGGTGGAAGAGAATGGAGGAAGAGGGAGGAGAAAGAGAGAGGAATAGAAGAGAGGAGGAAGAGAGAGGAGGAAGAGAGAGGAGAAAGAGAGAGGAGGAAGAGAGAGGAGGAAGAGAGAGGAAGAGGAGAGAGGAGGAAAAGAGAAGAGGAAGAGAGAGGAGGAAGAGAGAGGAGGAAGAGAGAGGAGGAAGAGAGAGGAGGAAGAGAGATGAGGAAGAGAGAGGAGGAAGAGAGAGGAGGAAGAGAGAGGTGGAAGACAGAGGAAGAGGAGAGTGAAAGAAGACAGAGGAGGAAAAGAGTGGAGGAAGAGAGAGGAAAAAGAGAGAGGAGGGAGAGAGAGGAGGAAGAGAGAGGAGGAAGAGAGAGGAGGAAGAGAGAGGAGGAAGAGAGGAAAAGGAGAGTGGAGGAAAAGTGGGGAGGAAGATAGAGGAGGAAAAGAGAAGGGGAAGAGAGAGGAGGAAGAGAGAGGGGGAATAGAGAGGAGGGGTAGATAGGAGGAAGCGAGAGGAGGAAGAGAGTGGAGGAAGAGAGAGGAAGAGGAGAGAGGAGGAAAAGAGAAGAGGAAGAGAGAGGAGGAAGAGATAGGAGGAAGAGAGAGGAGGGGTAGAGAGGAGGAAGCGAGAAGAGGAAGAGAGAGGAGGAAGAGAGAGGAGGAAGAGAGTGGAGGAAGGCAGAGGTGGAAGAGAAAGGAGGAAGAGGGAGGAGAATGAGAGAGGAAGAGAAGAGAGGAGGAAGAGAGAGGAGGAAAAGGGAGGAGGAAGAGAGAGGAGGAAGAGAGAGGAGGAAGAGAGAGGAGGAAGAGAGAGGAGGAAGAGAGGAAAAGGAGAGAGGAGGAAAAGTTAGGAGGAAGAGAGAAGAGGAAAAGAGAAGGGGAAGAGAGAGGAGGAAGAGAGAGGGGCAAGAGAGAGGAGGGGTATTGAGGAGGAAGCGATAGGAGGAAGAGAGATGAAGAAGAGAGAGGAAGAGGAGAGAGGAGGAAAAGAGAATAGGAAGAGAGAGGAGAAATAGAGAGGAGGAAGAGAGAGGAGGGGTAGAGAGGAGGAAGCGAGAGGAGGAAGAGAGAGGAGGAAGAGAAAGGAGAAAGAGAGGAGGAAGAGAGAGAAGGAAGAGAGAGGAAGAGGAGAGAGGAAGAAAAGAGAAGAGGAATAGAGAGGAGGAATAGAGAGGAGGAAGAGAGAGGTGGAAGACAGAGGAAGAGAGAGAGAAGGAAGAGAGAGGAAAAGGGGAGAGGAGGAAGAGAGAGGAGGAAAAGAGAGGAGGAAGAGAGAGGAGGAAGAGAGAAGAGGAAGAGAGAGGAGGAAGAGAGAAGAGGAAGAGAGAGGAGGGGTAGAGAAGAGGAAGCGAGAGGAGGAAGAGAGAGGAGGAAGAGAGAGGAGGAAGAGAAAGGAGCAAGAGAGTGGAACAGGATAGAGGAGGAAAAGAGAAGAGGAAGAGAGAGGGGGAAGAGAGAGAAGGAAGAGAGAGGAGGAAGAGAGAGGAGGAAGAGTGAGGAGGAAGAGAGAGGAGGAAGAGAGAGGAGAAACAGAGAGGAGGAAGAGAGAGGAGGAAGAGAGAGGAGGGGTAGAGAGGAGGAAGCGAGAGGAGGAAGAGAGAGGAGGAAGAGAGAGGAGAAAGAGAGAGGAGGAAGAGAGAGGAAGAGGAGAGAGAAGGAAAAGAGAAGAGGAAAAGAGAGGAGGTAGAGAGAGGAGGAAGAGAGAGGAGGAGTAGAGAGGAGGAAGAGAGAGGAGGAAGAGAGAGGAGGAAGAGAGAGGAAGAGGAGAGAGGAGGAAAAGAGAAGAGGAAGAGAGAGGAGGAAGAGAGAGGTGGAAGAGAAAGGAGGAAGAGGGAGGAGAAAGAGAGAGGAAGAGAAGAGAGGAGGAAGAGAAAGGAGGAAGAGAGAGGAGAAAGAGAGAGGACGAAGAGAGAGGAGGAAGAGAGAGGAAGAGGAGAGAGGAGGAAAAGAGAAGAGGAAGAGAGAGGAGGAAGAGAGAGGTGGAAGACAGAGGAAGAGGAGAGAGAAGGAAGATAGAGGAAAAGGGGAGAGGAGGAAGAGAGAGGAGGAAAAGAGAGGAGGAAGAGAGAGGAGGAAGAGAGATGAGGAAGAGAGAGGAGGAAGAGAGAGGAGGAAGAGAGAGGAGGAAGAGAGAGGTGGAAGACAGAGGAAGAGGAGAGAGAAAGAAGACAGAGGAGGAAGAGAGTGGACGAAGAGAGAGGAAAAAGAGAGAGGTGGAAGAGAGAGGAGGAAGAGAGAGGAGGAAGAGAGAGGAGGAAGAGAGAGGAGGAAGAGAGGAAAAGGAGAGAGGAGGAAAAGTGAGGAGGAAGAGAGAGGAGGAAAAGAGAAGGGGAAGAGAGAGGAGGAAGAGAGAGGGGGAAGACAGAGGAGGGGTAGAGAGGAGGAAGCGAGAGGAGGAAGAGAGAGCAAGAAGAGAGAGGAAGAGGAGAGAGGAGGAAAAGAGAAGAGGAAGAGAGAGGAGGAAGAGAGAGGAGGAAGAGAGAGGAGGGGTAGAGACGAGGAAGCGAGAGGAGGAAGAGAGAGGAGGAAGAGAGAGGAGGAAGAGAGAGGAGGAAGAGAGAGGTGGAAGAGAAAGGGGGAAGAGGGAGGAGAAAGAGAGAGGAGGAAGAGAGAGGAGGAAGAGAGAGGAGAAAGAGAGAGGAGGAAGAGAGAGGAGGAAGAGAGATGAAGCGGAGAAAGGAGGAAAAGAGAAGAGTGAGAGAGAGGAGGAAGAGAGAGGTGGAAGACAGAGGAAGAGGAGAGAGAAGGAAGAGAAAGGAAAAGGGGAGAGGAGGAAGAGAGATGAGGAAGAGAGAGGAGGAAGAGAGAGGAGGAAGATAGAGGAGGAAGAGAGTGGTGGAAGACAGAGGAAGAGGAGAGAGAAGGAAGACAGAGGAGGTAGAGAGTGGAGGTAGAGAGAGGAGGAAGAGAGAGGAGGAAGAGAGAGGAGGAAGAGAGAGGAGGAAGAGAGAGGAGGAAGAGAGAGGTGGAAGACAGAGGAAGAGTAGAGGGAAGGAAGATAGAGGAAAAGGGGAGAGGAGGAAGAGAGAGGAGGAAAAGAGAGGAGGAAGAGAGAGGAGGAAGAGAGAGGAGGAAGAGAGAGGAGGAAGAGAGAGGAGGAAGAGAGAGGTGGAAGAGAAAGGAGGAAGAGGGACGAGAAAGAGAGAGGAAGAGAAGAGAGGAGGAAGAGAGAGGAGGAAGAGAGAGGAGAAAGAGAGAGGAGGAAGAGAGAGGAGGAAGAGAGAGGAGGGGTAGAGAGGAGGCAGAGAGAGGTGGAAGAGAAAGGAACAAGAGGGAGGAGAAAGAGAGAGGAAGAGAAGAGAGGAGGAAGAGAGAGGAGGAAGACAGAGAAGGAAGAGAGAGGATGGGTAGAGAGGAGGGAGCGAGAGGAGAAAGCGAGAGGAGGAAGAGAGAGGAGGAAGAGAGAGGAAGAGGAGAGAGGAGGAAAAAAGAAGAGGAAGAGAGAGGAGGAAGAGAGAGGAGGAAGAGAGAGGAGGGGTAGAGAGGAGGAAGAAAGAGGAGGAAGAGAGAGGAGGAAGAGAGAGGTGGAAGAGAAAGGAGGAAGAGAAAGGAGGAAGAGAGAGGAAGAGGAGAAACGAGGAAAAGAGAAGAGGAAGAGAGAGGAGGAAGAGAGAGGAGGAAGAGAGAGGAGGAAGAGAGGAAAAGGAGAGAGGAGGGAATGTGAGGAGGAAGAGAGAGGAGGAAGAGAGAGGAGGAAGATAGAGGAGGAAGAGAGAGGAGGAAGAGAGAGTTGGAAGAGAGAGGAGAAAGAGAGAGGTGGAAGAGAGAGGAAGAAGAGAGAGGGGGAAGAGAGAGGAGGAAGAGAGAGGAGGAAAAGAGAAGAGGAAGAGAGAGGAGGAAGAGAGAGCAGGAAGAGAGAGGAGGCGTAGAGAGGAGGAAGCGAGAGGAGGAAGAGAGAGGAGGAAGAGAGAGGAGGAAGAGAGAAGAAGAGGAGAGAGGAGGAAAAGAGAAGAGGAAGAGAGAGGAGGAAGAGAGAGGAGGAAGAGAGAGGAGGGTTAGAGAGGAGGAAGAGAGAGGAGGAAGAGAGAGGAGGAAGAGAGAGGTGGAAGAGAAAGGAGGAAGAGGGAGGAGAAAGAGAGAGGAAGAGAAGAGAGGAGGAAGAGAGAGGAGGAAGAGAGAGGAGAAAGAGAGAGGAGGAAGAGAGAGGAGGAAGAGAGAGGAAGAGGAGACAGGAGGAAAAGAGAAGAGGAAGAGAGAGGAGGAAGAGAGAGGTGGAAGACAGAGGAAGAGGAGAGAGAAGGAAGATAGAGGAAATGGGGAGAGGAGGAAGAGAGAGGATGAAAAGAGAGTAGGAAGAGAGAGGCGGTAGAGAGAGGAGGAAGAGAGACAGGAAGAGAGAGGTGGAAGACAAGGAAGAGGAGAGAGAAGGAAGAGAGAGGAAAAGGGGAGAGGAGGAAGAGAGAGGAGGAAAAGAGAGGAGGAAGAGAGAGGAGGAAGGGAGATGAGGAAGAGAGATGAGGAAGAGAGAGGAGGAAGAGAGAGGAGGAAGAGAGAGGAGGAAGAGAGAGGAGGAAGAGAGGAAAAGGGGAGAGGAGGAAAAGTGAGGGGGAAGAGAGATTAGGAAAAGAGAGGACGAAGACAGAGAAAGAGCAGAGAGAAGGAAGACACAGGAGGAAGAGAGTGGAGGAAGAGAGAGGAAAAAGAGAGAGGAGGAAGAGAGAGGAGGAAGAGAGAGGAGGAAGAGAGGAGGAAGAGAGAGGAGGAAGAGAGAGGAGGAAGAGAGGAGGAAGAGAGAGGAGGAAGAGAGGAAAAGGAGAGAGGAGGAATAGTGAGGAGGAAGAGAGAGGAGGAAGAGAGAGGGGGGGTAGAGAGGAGGAAGAGAGAGAAGGAAGACAGAGGAGGAAGAGAGAGGAGGAAGAGGAGGTGGAAGAGAAAGGAGGAAGAGGGAGGAGAAAGAGAGAGGAAGAGAAGAGAGGAGGAAGAGAGAGGAGGAAGAGAGAGGAGAAAGAGAGAGGAGGAAGAGAGAGGAGAAAGAGAGAGGAGGAAGAGAGAGGAGGAAGAGAGAGGAACAGGAGAGAGGAGGAAGACAGAGGAGGAAGAGAGAGGAGGAAGCGAGAGGAGGAAGAGAGAGGGGGAAGAGAGAGGAGGAAGAGAGAGGAGGAAGAGAGTGGAAGAGGAGAGAGGAGGAAGACAGCGGAGGAAGAGAGAGGAGGAAGAGAAAGGAAAATGAAAGAGAAGAAAGAGAGAGGAAAAGGGGAGAGGAGGAAGAGAGAGGAGGAAAAGAGAGGCGGAAGAGAGAGGAGGAAGAGAGAGGAGGAAGAGAGAGGAGGAAGAGAGAGGAGGAAGAGAGTGGGAGAAGAGAGAGGAGGAAAAGAGAAGAGGAAGAGAGAGGAGGAAGAGACAGGAGGAAGAGAGAGGAAGGGTAGATAGGAGGAAGCGAGAGGAGGAAGAGAGAGGAGGAAGAGGGAGGAGGAAGAGAGAGGAGGAAGAGAGAGGAGGGGTAGAGAGGAGGCAGAGAGAGGTGGAAGAGAAAGGAGGAAGAGGGAGGAGAAAGAGAGAGGAAGAGAAGAGAGGAGGAAGAGAGAGGAGGAAGAGAGAGGAGGAAGAGAGAGGAGGGGTAGAGTGGAGGAAGAGAGAGGAGGAAGAGAGAGGAGGAAGAGAGAGGAGGAAGAGAGAGGAGGAAGAGAGAGGAGGAAGAGAGGAAAAGGAGAGAGGAGGAAATGTGAGGAGGAAGAGAGAGGAGGAAAAGAGAAGAGGAAGAGAGGGGAGGAAGAGAGAGGAGGAAGAGAGAGGAGGGGTAGAGAGGAGGAAGCGAGAGGAGGAAGAGAGAGGAGGAATAGAGAGGAGAAAAACAGAGGAGGAAAAGAGAGAAAGAGGAGAGAGGCGGAAAAGAGAAGATGAAGAGAGAGGAGGAAGAGAGAGGAGAAGAGAGAGGAGGGGTAGAGAGGAGGAAGAGAGAGGAGGAAGAGAGAGGAGGAAGAGAGAGCTGGAAGAGAAAGGAGGAAGAGAGAGGAAGAGGAGAGAGGAGGAAAAGAGAAGAGGAAGAGAGAGGAGGAAGAGAGAGGAGGAAGACGAGAAGGAAGAGAGAGGATGGGTAGAGAGGAGGGAGCGAGAGGAGGAAGCGAGAGGAGGAAGAGAGAGGAGGAAGAGAGAGGAGGAAGAGAGAGGAAGAAGAGAGAGGAGGAAAAAAGAAGAGGAAGAGAGAGGAGGAAGAGAGAGGAGGAAGAGAGAGGAGGGGTAGAGAGGAGGAAAAGAGAGGAGGAAGAGAGAGGAGGAAGAGAGTGGAGGAAGAGAGAGGTGGAACAGAAAGGAGGAAGAGGGAGGAGGAAGAGAGAGGAGGAGAAGAGAGGAGGAAGAGAGCGGAGGAAGAGAGAGGAGAAAGAGAGAGGAGGAAGAGAGAGGAGGAAGAGGAGAGAGGAGGAAAAGAGAAGAGGAAGAGAGAAGAGGAAGAGAGAGGTGGAAGACAGAGGAAGAGGAGAGAGAAGGAAGGTAGAGGAAAAGGGGAGAGGAGGAAGAGAGAGGAGGAAAAGAGAAGAGGAATAGAGAGGAGGAAAAGAGAGGAGGAAAAGAGAAAAAGAGGAGAGAGAAGGAAAAGAGAAGAGGAAGAGAGAGGAGGAAGAGAGAGGAGGAAGAGACAGGAGGAAGAGAGAGGAGGAAGAGAGATGAGGAAGAGAAAGGAGGAAGAGAGAGGAGGAAGAGAGAGGAAAAAGAGAGAGGAGAGAGAGAGAGGAGGAAGAGAGAGGAGGAAGAGAGAGGAGGAAGAGAGAGGAGGTAGAGAGAAAAGGAGAGTGGAGGAACAGTAGGGAGGAAAAGAGAGGAAGAAAAGAGAAGGGGAAGAGAGAGGAGGAAGAGAGAGGAGGAAGAGAGAGGACGAAGACAGAGGAAGAGGAGAGAGAAAGAAGACAGATGAGGAAGTGAGTGGAGGAAGATAGAGGAAAATGAGAGAGGAGGAAGAGAGAAGAGGAAGAAAGAGGAGGAAGAGAGAGGAGGAAGAGAGAGGAGGAAGAGAGGAAAAGGAGAGAGGAGGAAAAGTGAGGAGGAAGAGAGAGGAGGAAGAGAGATGTGGAAGGGAGAGGAAGAGGAGAGAGGAGGAAAAGAGAAAAGGAAGAGAGAGAAGGAAGAGAGAGGAGGAAGAAAGAGGAGGGGTAGAGAGGAGGAAGAGAGAGGAGGAAGAGAGAGGAGGAAGAGAGAGGAAGAGGAGAGAGGAGGAAGACAGAGGAGGAAGAGAGAGGAGGAAGCGAGAGGAGGAAGAGAGAGGAGGAAGAGAGAGGAGGAAGAGAGGGGAGGAAGAGAGAGGAAGAGGAGAGAGGAGGAAGACAGCGGACGAAGAGAGAGGAGGAAGAGAAAGTAAAATGAAGAGAAGGAAGAGAGAGGAAAAGGGGAGAGGAGGAAGAGAGAGGTGGAAAACAGAGGAAGAGGAGAGAGGAGGAAGACAGAGGAGGAAGAGAGTGGGAGAAGAGAGAGGAAAAAGGGGAGGAAGAGAGAGGAGGAAGAGAGAGGAGGAAGAGAGAGGTGGAAGAGAAAGGAGGAAGAGGGAGGAGAAAGAGAGAGGAAGAGAAGAGAGGAGGAAGAGAGAGGAGGAAGAGAGAGGAGAAAGAGAGAGGAGGAAGAGAGAGGAGGAAGAGAGAGGAGGAAAAGAGAAGGAAGAGAGAGGAGGAAGAGAGAGGAGGAAGAGAGAGGAGGGGTAGATAGGAGGAAGCAGGAGGAGGAAGAGAGAGGAGGAAGAGAGAGGAGGAAGAGAGAGGAGGAAGAGAGAGGAGGAAGAGAGAGGAAGAGGAGAGAGGAGGAAAAGAGAAGAGGAAGAGAGAGGAGGAAGAGAGAGGTGGAAGACAGAGGAAGAGGAGAGAGAAGGAAAAGAGTGGAAAAGGGGAGAGGAGGAAGAGAAAGGAGGAAGAGAGGAGGAAGAGAGAGGAGGAAGAGAGAGGAGAAAGAGAGAGGAGGAAGAGAAAGGAGGAAGAGAGAGGAGGGAGAGAGAGGAAGAGGAGAGAGGAGGAAATGAGAAGAGGAAGAGAGAGGAGGAAGAGAGAGGAGGAAGAGAGAGGAGGAAGAGAGAGGAGGAAGCGAGAGGAGGAACAGAGAGGATGAAGAGAGAGGAGGAAGAGAGTGGAGGAAGAGAGAGGTGGAAGAGAAAGGAGGAAGAGGGAGGAGAAAGAGAGAGGAGGAAGAGAGAGGAGGAAGAGAGAGGTGGAAGAGAAAGGAGGAAGAGGGAGGAGAAAGAGAGAGGAAGAGAAGAGAGGAGGAAGAGAGAGGAGGAAGAGGGAGGAGAAAGAGAGAGGAGGAAGAGAGAGGAGGAAGAGAGAGGAGGAAGAGAGAGAAGGAGGAGAGAGGAGGAAGAGAGAGGTGGAAGAGAGAGGAAAAAGGGAGAGGAGGAAGGGGGAGGAGGTAGAGAGAGGAGGAAGAGAGAAGAGGAAGAGAGGAAAAGGAGAGAGGAGGAAAAGTTAGAAGGAAGAGAGAGGAGGAAAAGAGAGGAGGAAGAGAGAGGGGGAAGAGAGACGAGGGGTAGAGAGGAGGAAGCGATAGGAGGAAGAGAAAGGAGGAAGACAGAGGAAGAGTAGAGAGGAGGAAAAGAGAAGAGGAAGAGAGAGGAGGAAGAGAGAGGAGGAAGAGAGAGGAGGGGTAGAGAGGAGGAAGCGAGAGGAGGAAGAGAGAGGAGGAAGAGAAAGGAGGAAGAGGGAGGAGAAAGAGAGAGGAAGAGAAGAGATTAGGAAGAGAGAGTAGGAAGAGGGAGGAGAAAGAGAGAGGAGGAAGAGAGAGAAGGAAGAGAGAGGAAGAGGAGAGAGAAGGAAAAGAGAAGAGGAAGAGAGAGGAGGAAGAGAGAGGTGGAAGACAGAGGAAGAGGAGAGAGAAGGAAGAGAGAGGAAAAGGGGAGAGGAGGAAGAGAGAGGAGGAAAAGAGAGGAGGAAGAGAGAGGAGGAAGAGAGAAGAGGAAGAGAGAGGAGGAAGAGAGAGCAGGAAGAGATAGGAGGGGTAGAGAAGACGAAGCGAGAGGAGGAAGAGAGAGGAGGAAGAGAGAGGAAGAGGAGAGAGGAGAAAAAGAGAAGAGGAAGAGAGAGGAGGAAGAGAGAGGAGGAAGAGAGAGGAGGAAGAGAGAGGAGGAAGAGTGAGGAGGAACAGAGAGGAGGAAGATAGAGGAGAAAGAGAGAGGAGGAAGAGAGAGGAGAAAGAGAGGAAAAGGAGAGAGGAGGAAAAGTGTGGAGGAAGAGAGAGAAGGAAAAGAGAAGGGGAAGAGAGAGGAGGAAGAGAGAGGGGGAAGAGAGAGGAGGGGTAGAGAGGAGGAAGCGAGAGGAGGAAGCGAGAGGAGGCAGAGAGAGGAAGAGGAGAGAGGAGGAAAAGAGAAGAGGAAGAGAGAGGAGTAAGAGAGAGGAGGAGAAGAGAGGAGGGGTAGAGAGGAGGAAGCGAGAGGAGGAACAGAGAGGAGGAAGAGAGAGGAGGAAGAGATAGGAGGAAGACAGAGGAAGAGGAGAGAGAAGGAAGACAGAGGAGGAAGAGAGTGGAGGAAGAGAGAGGAAAAAGAGAGAGGAGGAAGAGAGAGGAGGAAGAGAGAGGAGGAAGAGAGAGGAGGAAGAGAGAGGAGGGGTAGAGAGGAGGAAGAGAGAGGAGGAAGAGAGAGGAGGAAGAGAGAGGAGGAAGAGAGAGGAGGAAGAGAGAGGAGGAAGAGAGAGGAGGAAGAGAGAGGAAGAGGAGAGAGGAGGAAGACAGAGGAGGAAGAGAGAGGAGGAAGCGAGAGGATGAAGAGAGAGGAGGAAGAGAGAGGAGGAAGAGAGGGGAGGAAGAGAGAGGAAGAGGAGAGAGGAGGAAGACAGCGGAGGAAGAGAGAGGAGGAAGAGAAAGGAAAATGAAGAGAAGGAAGAGAGAGGAAAAGGGGAGAGGAGGAAGAGAGAGGAGGAAAAGAGAGGCGGAAGAGAGAGGAGGAAGAGAGAGGAGGAAGAGAGAGGTGGAAAACAGAGGAAGAGCAGAGAGGAGGAAGAGAGAGGAGGAAGAGAGTGGGAGAAGACAGAGGAAAAAGAGGAGGAAGAGAGAGGAGGAAGAGAGAGGAGGAAGAGAGAGGAGGAAGAGAGAGGTGGAAGAGAAAGGAGGAAGAGTGAGGAGAAAGAGAGAGGAAGAGAAGAGAGGAGGAAGAGAGAGGAGGAAGAGAGAGGAGAAAGAGAGAGGAGGAAGAGAGAGGAGGAAGAGAGAGGAGGAAGAGAGAGGAGGAAGAGAGAAGAGGAAGAGAGAGGAGGGGTAGATAGGAGGAAGCGGGAGGAGGAAGAGAGAGGAGGAAGAGAGAGGAGGAAGAGAGAGGAGGAAGAGAGATGAAGAGGAGAGAGGAGGAAAAGAGAAGAGGAAGAGAGAGGAGGAAGAGAGAGGTGGAAGAGAGAGGAAGAGGAGAGAGAAGGAAGAGAATGGAAAAGGGGAGAGGAGGAAGAGAAAGGAGGAAGAGAGGAGGAAGAGAGAGGAGGAAGAGAGAGGAGAAAGAGAGAGGAGGAAGAGAAAGGAGGAAGAGAGCGGAAGAGGAGAGAGGAGGAAAAGAGAAGAGGAAGAGAGACGAGGAAGAGAGAGGAGGAAGAGAGAGGAGGAAGAGAGAGGAGGAAAAGAGGAAAAGGAGAGAGGAGGAAATGTGAGGAGGAAGAGAGAGGAGGAAGAGAGAGGAGGAAGAGAGTGGAGGAAGAGAGAGGAGGAAGAGAGAGGAGAAAGAGAGAGGAAGAGAAGAGAGGAGGAAGAGAGAGGAGGAAGAGAGAGGAGACAAAGAGAGGAGGAAGAGAGAGGAGGAAGAGAGAGGAAGAGGAGAGAGGAGGAAAAGAGAAGAGGAAGAGAAAGGAGGAAGAGAGAGGTGGAAGACAGAGGAAGAGGAGAGAGAAGGAAGATAGAGGAAAAGGGGAGAGGAGGAAGAGAGAGGACTAAAAAAGAGGAGGAAGAGAGAGGAGGAAGAGAGATGAGGAAGAGCGGAAATGGAGAGAGGAGGAAAAGTGAGGAGGAAGAGAGAGGAGGAAAAAGAGAAGAGGAAGAGAGAGGAGGAAGAGAGATGAGGAAGAGAGAGGAGGAAGAGAGAGGAGGAAGAGAGAGGAGGAAGGAGAGGTGGAAGACAGAGGAAGAGGAGAGAGAAAGAAGAGAGAGGATGAAGAGAGTGGAGGAAGAGAGAGGAAAAACGGAGAGGAGGAAGAGAGAGGAGGAAGAGAGAGGAGGGAGAGAGAGGAGGAAGAGAGAGGAGGAAGAGAGGAAAAGGGGAGAGGAGGAAAAGTGAGGAGGAAGAGAGAGGAGGAAAAGAGAAGGGGAAGAGAGAGGAGGAAGAGAGAGGGGGAAGAGAGAGGAGGAAGAGAGAGGAAGAGGAGAGAGGAGGAAAAGAGAAGAGGAAGAGAGAGGAGAAAGAGAGATGAGGAAGAGAGAGGAGGAAGAGAGAGGAGGAAAAGAGGAAAAGGAGAGAGGAGGAAATGTGAGGAGGAAGAGAGAAGAGGAAGAAAGAGGAGGAAGAGAGTGGAGGAAGAGAGAGGAGGAAGAGAGAGGAGAAAGAGAGAGGTGGAAGACAGAGGAGGAAGAGAGTGGAGGAAGAGAAAGGAAAAAGAGAGAGGAGGAAGAGAGAGGAGGAAGAGAGAGGAGGAAGAGAGAGGAGGAAGAGAGAGGAGGATGAGAGAGGAGGAAGAGAGAGGAGGAAAAGAGGAAAAGGAGAGAGGAGGAAATGTGAGGAGGAAGAGAGAGGAGGAAGAGAGAGGAGGAAGAGAGTGGAGGAAGAGAGAGGAGGAAGAGAGAGGAGAAAGAGAGAGGTGGAAGACAGAGGAGGAAGAGAGTGGAGGAAGAGAGAGGAAAAAGAGAGAGGAGGAAGAGAAAGGAGGAAGAGAGAGGAGGAAGAGAGAGGAGGAAGAGAGAGGAGGAAGAGAGAGGAGGAAGAGAGGAGAAGGAGAGAGGAGGAAAAGTGAGGAGGAAGAGAGAGGAGGAAAAGAGAATAGGAATAGAGAGGAGGAAGAGAGAGGAGGAAGAGAGAGGAGGAAGAGAGAGGAGGGTAGAGAGGAGGCAGAGAGAGGTGGAAGAGAAAGGAGGAAGAGGGAGGAGAAAGAGAGAGGAAGAGAAGAGAGAAGGAAGAGAGAGGAGGAAGACAGAGAAGGAAGAGAGAGGATGGGTAGAGAGGAGGAAGCGAGAGGAGGAAGCGAGAGGAGGAAGAGAGAGGAGGAAGAGAGAGGAGGAAGAGAGAGGAGGAAGAGAGAGGAAGAGGAGAGAGGAGGAAAAAAGAAGAAGAAGAGAGAGGAGGAAGAGAGAGGAGGAAGAGAGAGGAGGGGTAGAGTGGAGGAAGAGAGAGGAGGACGAGAGAGGAGGAAGAGAGAGGAGGAAGAGAGAGGAGGAAGAGAGAGGAGGAAAAGAGGAAAAGCAGAGAGGAGGAAATGTGAGGAGGAAGAGAGAGGAGGAAGAGAGAGGAGGAAGAGAGTGGAGGAAGAGAGAGGAGGAAGAGAGAGGAGAAAGAGAGAGGAAGAGAAGAGAGGAGGAAGAGAGAGGAGGAAGAGAGAGGAAAAAGAGAGAGGAGGAAGAGAGAGGAGGAAGAGAGAGGAAGAGGAGAGAGGAGGAAAAGAGAAGAGGAAGAGAGAGGAGGAAGAGAGAGGTGGAAGACAGAGGAAGAGGAGAGAGAAGGAAGATAGAGGAAAAGGGGAGAGGAGGAAGAGAGAGGAATAAAAGAGAGGAGGAAGAGAGAGGAGGAAGAGAGATGAGGAAGAGCGGAAATAGAGAGAGGAGGAAAAGTGAGGAGGAAGAGAGAGGAGGAAAAAGAGAAGAGGAAGAGAGAGGAGGAAGAGAGATGAGGAACAGAGAGGAGGAAGAGAGAGGAGGAAGAGAGAGGAGGAAGAGAGAGGAGGAAAAGAGAAGAGGAAGAGAGAGGAGGAAGAGAGAGGAGGAAGAGAGAGGAAGTGGAGAGAAGAGGAAAAGAGAAGAGGAAGAGATAGGAGGAAGAGAGAGGAGGAAGAGAGAGGAGGAAGAGAGAGGTGGAAGACAGAGGAAGAGGAGAGAGAAGGAAGACAGAGGAGGAAGAGAGCGGAGGAAGAGAGAGGAGGGGTAGAGAGGAGGAAGAGAGAGGAGGAAGAGAGAGGAGGAATAGAGAGGAGGAAAAGAGAGGAGGAAAAGAGAGAAAGAGGAGAGAGGAGGAAAAGAAAGAAGAAGAGAGAGGAGGAAGAGAGAGGAGGAAGAGAGAGGAGGAAGAGAGAGGAGGAAGAGAGATGAGGAAGAGAGAGGAGGAAGAGAGAGGAGGAAGAGAGAGGAAAAAGAGAGAGGAGGGAGAGAGAGGAGGAAGAGAGAGGAGGAAGAGAGAGGAGGAAGAGAGAGGAGGAGGAGAGGAAAATGAGAGTGGAGGAACAGTGGGGAGGAAAAGAGAGGAAGAAAGAGAAGGGGAAGAGAGAGGAGGAAGAGAGAGGAGGAAGAGAGAGGACGAAGACAGAGGAAGAGGAGAGAGAAAGAAGACAGAGGAGGAAGAGAGTGGAGGAAGATAGAGGAAAAAGAGAGAGGAGGAAGAGAGAAGAGGAAGAAAGAGGAGGAAGAGAGAGGAGGAAGAGAGAGGAGGAAGAGAGGAGGAAGCGAGAGGAGGAACAGAGAGGAGGAAGAGAGAGGAGGAAGAGAGTGGAGGAAGAGAGAGGTGGAAGAGAAAGGAGGAAGAGGGAGGAAAAGAGAGAGGAAGAGAAGAGAGGAGGAAGAGAGAGGAGGAAGAGAGAGGAGAAAGAGAGAGGAGGAAGAGAGGGGAGGAAGAGAGAGGAAGAGGAGAGAGGAGGAAAAGAGAAGAGGAAGAGAGAGGAGGAAGAGAGAGGTGGAAACAGAGAAAGAGGAGATAGAAGGAAGATAGAGGAAAAGGGGAGAGGAGGAAGAGAGAGGAGGAAAAGAAAGGAGGAAGAGAGAGGAGGAAGAGAGATGAGGAAGAGAGAAAAAGGAGAGAGGAGGAAAAGTGAGGAGGAAGAGAGAGGAGGAAAAGAGAAGAGGAAGAGAGAGGAGGAAGAGAGAGGAGGAAGAGAGAGGTGGAAGACAGAGGAAGAGGAGAGAGAAAGAAGAGAGAGGAGGAAGAGAGTGGAGGAAGAGAGAGGAAAAAAGGAGAGGAGGAAGGGAGAGGAGGAAGAGAGAGGAGGGAGAGAGAGGAGGAAGAGAGAGGAGGAAGAGAGAGGAGGAAGAGAGAGGAGGAAGAGAGATGAGGAAGAGAGGAAAACGAGAGAGGAGGAAAAGTGAGGAGGAAGAGAGAGGAGAAAAAGAGAAGAGAAGAGAGAGGAGGAAGAGAGAGGAGAAGAGAGAGGAGGGGTAGAGAGGAGGAAGCGAGAGGAGGAAGAGAGAGGAGGAATAGAGAGGAGGAAAAGAGAGGAGGAAAGAGAGGAAGAGGAGAGAGGAGGAAAAGAGAAGATGAAGAGAGAAAAGGAAGAGAGAGGAGGAAGAGAGAGGAGGGGTAGAGAGGAGGAAAAGAGAGGAGGAAGAGAGAGGAGGAAGAGAGAGGTGGAAGAGAAAGGAGGAAGAGGGAGGAGAAAGAGAAGGAAGAGAAGAGAGGAGGAAGAGAGAGGAGAAAGAGAGAGGAGAAAGAGAGAGGAGGAAGACAGAGGAGGAAGAGAGAGGAGGAAGAGAGAGGAGGAAGAGAGGAAACGGAGAGTGGAGCAAAAGTGGGGAGGAAGAGAGAGGAGGAAGAGAGAGGAGGAAGAGAGTGGAGGAAGAGAGAGGAGGAAGAGAAAGCAAAAAGAGAGAGGAGGAAGAGAGAGGAGGAAGAGAGTGGAGGAAGAGAGAGGAGGAAGAGAAAGGAAAAAGAGAGAGGAGGAAGAGAGAGGAGGAAGAGAGAGGAGGAAGAGAGAGGAAGAAGAGAGAGGAGGAAGAGAGAGGAGGAAGACAGAGATGGAAGAGAGAGGATGGGTAGAGAGGAGGAAGCGAGAGCAGGAAGCGAGAGGAGGAAGAGAGAGGAGGAAGAGAGAGGAGGAAGAGAGAGGAGGAAGAGAGAGGAAGAGGAGAGAGGAGGAAAAAAGAAGAGGAAGAGAGAGGAGGAAGAGAGAGGAGGAAGAGAGAGGAGGAAGAGAGATGAGGAAGAGAGGAAAAGGAGAGAGGAGGAAAAGTGAGGAGGAAGAGAGGAGGTAAAGAGAAGAGGAAGAGAGAGGAGGAAGAGAGAGGAGGAAGAGAGAGGAGGGGTAGAGAGGAGGAAGCGAGAGGAGGAAGAGAGAGGAGGAATAGAGAGGAGGAAAGAGAGGAGGAAAAGAGAGGAAGAGGAGAGAGGAGGAAAGAGAAGATGAAGAGAGAAAAAGGAAGAGAGAGGAGGAAGAGAGAGGAGGAGTAGAGAGGAGGAAGAGAGAGGAGGAAGAGAGAGGAGGAAGAGAGAGGTGGAAGAGAAAGGAGGAAGAGGGAGGAGAAAGAGAAGGAAGAGAAGAGAGGAGAGAGAGGAGGAAGAGAGAGGAGAAAGAGAGAGGAGGAAGAGAGAGGAGGAAGAGAGACGAGGAACAGAAGAAAAGGAGAGTAGAGCAAAAGTGGGGAGGAAGAGAGAGGAGGAAGAGAGAGGTGGAAGACAGAGGAAGAGGAGAGAGCAAGAAGACAGAGGAGGAAGAGAGTGGAGGAAGAGAGAGGAAAAAGAGAGAGGAGGGAGAGAGAGGAGGAAGAGAGAGGAGGAAGAGAGAGGAGGAAGAGAGAGGAGGAAGAGACGAAAAGGAGAGTGGAGCAAAAGTGGGGAGGAAGAGAGAGGAGGAAAAGAGAAGGGGAAGAGAGAGGAGGAAGAGAGAGGGGGAAGAGAGAGGAGGGGTAGAGAGGAGGAAGCGAGAGGAGGAAGAGTGAGGACGAAGAGAGAGGAAGAGGAGAGAGGAGGAAAAGAGAAGAGGAAGAGAGAGGAGGAAGAGAGAGGAGGCAGAGAGAGGAGGGGTAGAGAGGAGGAAGCGAGAGGAGGAACAGAGAGGAGGAAGAGAGAGGAGGAAGAGAGTGGAGGCAGAGAGAGGTGGAAGAGAAAGGAGGAAGAGGGAGGAGAAAGAGAGAGGAAGAGAAGAGAGGAGGAAGAGAGAGGAGGAAGAGGGAGGAGAAAGAGAGAGGAGGAAGAGAGAGGAGGAAGAGAGTGGAGGAAGAGAGAGGAGGAAGAGAGAGGTGGAAGAGAGAGGAAAAAGGGAGAGGAGCAAGGGAGAGGAGGTAGAGAGAGGAGGAAGAGAGAGGAGGAAGAGAGGAAAAGGAGAGAGGAGGAAAAGTTAGGAGGAAGAGAGGAGGAAAAGAGAAGGGGAAGAGAGAGGAGGAAGAGAGAGGGGGAAGAGAGAGGAGGGGTAGAGTGGGGGAAGCGATAGGAGGAAGAGAGAGGAGGAAGAGAGAAGAAGAGGAGAGAGGAGGAAAAGAGAAGAGGAAGAGAGAGGAGGAAGAGAGAGGAGGAAGAGAGAGGAGGGGTAGAGAGGAGAAAGCGAGAGGAGGAACAGAGAGGAGGAAGAGAATGGAGGAAGAGGGAGGAGAAAGAGAGAGGAAGAGAAGAGAGGAGGAAGAGAGAGGAGGAAGAGAGAGGAAGAGGAGAGAGGAGGAAAAGAGAAGAGGAAGAGAGAGGAGGAAGAGAGAGGTGGAAGACAGAGGAAGAGGAGAGAGAAGGAAGAGAGAGGAGGAAGAGAGAGGAGGAAGAGAGAGAAGGGGTAGAGAAGAGGAAGCGAGAGGAGAAAGAGAGAGGAGGAAGAGAGAGGAGGAAGAGAGAGGAAGAGGAGAGAGGAGGAAAAAAGAAGAGGAAGAGAGAGGAGGAAGAGAGAGGAGGAAGAGAGAGGAGGAAGAGAGAGGAGGAAGAGTGAGGAGGAAGAGAGAGGAGGAAGAGAGAGGAGAAACAGAGAGGAGGAAGAGAGAGGAGAAAGAGAGAGGAGGGGTAGAGAGGAGGAAGCGAGAGGAGGAATCGAGAGGAGGAAGAGAGAGGAGGAAGAGAGAGGGGGAAGAGAGAGGAAGAGGAGAGAGGAAGAAAAGAGAAGAGGAAGAGAGAGGAGGAAGAGAGAGGAGGAAGAGAGAGGAGGGGTAGACAGGAGGAAGATAGTGGAAAATGGGAGAGGAGGAAGAGAGAGGAGGAAAAGAGAGGCGGAAGAGAGAGGAGGAAGAGAGATGAGGAAGAGAGGAAAAGGAGAGAGGAGGAAAAGTGAGGAGGAAGAGAGAGGAGGAAAAGAGAAGAGGAAGCGAGAGGAAGAAAAGAGAGGAAGAGGAGAGAGGAGGAAGAGAGAAGAGGAAGATAGAGGAGGAAGAGAGAGGAGGAAGAGAGAGGAGGGGTAGAGAAGAGGAAGCGAGAGGAGGAAGAGAGAGGAGGAAGAGAGAGGAGGAAGAGAAAGGAGGAAGAGAGTGGAAGATGAGAGAGGAGGAAAAGAGAAGAGGAAGAGAGAGGAGGAAGAGAGAGGTGGAAGACAGAGGAAGAGCAGAGGGAAGGAAGATAGAGGAAAAGGGGAAAGGAGGAAGAGAGAGGAGGAAAAGAGAGGAGGAATAGAGAGGAGGAAGAGAGAGGAGGAAGACAGAGAAGGAAGAAAGAGGAGGAAGAGAGAGGGGGAAGAGAGAGGAGGGGTAGAGAGGAGTAAGCGAGAGGAGGAAGAGAGAGGACTAAGAGAGAGGAAGAGGAGAGAGGAGGAAAAGAGAAGAGGAAGAGAGAGGAGGAAGAGAGAGGAGGAAGAGAGAGGAGGGGTAGAGAGGAGGAAGCGAGAGGAGGAACAGAGAGTAGGAAGAGAGAGGAGGAAGAGAGGAAAAGGAGAGTGGAGGAAAAGTGGGGATGAAGAGAGAGGAGGAAAAGAGAAGGGGAAGAGAGAGGAGGAAGAGAGAGGGGGAAGAGAGAGGAGGGGTAGAGAGGAGGAAGCGAGAGGAGGAAGAGAGAGAAGGAAGAGAGAGGAAGAGGAGAGAGGAGGAAAAGAGAAGAGGAATAGAGAGGAGGAAGAGAGAGGAGGAAGAGAGAGGAGGGGTAGAGAGGAGGAAGCGAGAGGAGGAACAGAGAGGAGGAAGAGAGAGGAGGAAGAGAGTGGAGGAAGAGAGAGTTGGAAGAGAAAGGAGGAAGAGGGAGGAGAAAGAGAGAGGAAGAGAAGAGAGGAGGAAGAGAGAGGAGGAAGAGAGAGGAGAAAGAGAGAGGAGGAAGAGAGGGGAGGAAGAGAGAGGAAGAGGAGAGAGGAGGAAAAGAGAAGAGGAAGAGAGAGGAGAAAGAGAGAGGTGGAAAACAGAGAAAGAGGAGATAGAAGGAAGATAGAGGAAAAGGGGAGAGGAGGAAGAGAGAGGAGGAAAAGAAAGGAGGAAGAGAGAGGAGGAAGAGAGATGAGGAAGAGAGAAAAAGGAGAGAGAAGGCAAAGTGAGGAGGAAGAGAGAGGAGGAAAAGAGAAGAGGAAGAGAGAGGAGGAAGAGAGGAGGAAGAGACAGGTGGAAGACAGAGGAAGAGGAGAGAGAAGGAAGAGAGTGGAAAAGGGGAGAGGAGGAAGAGAGAGGAGGAAGAGAGATGAGGAAGAGAAAGGAGGAAGAGAGAGGAGGAAGAGAGAGGTGGAAGACAGAGGAAGAGGAGAGAGAAAGAAGAGAGAGGAGGAAGAGAGTGGAGGAAGAGAGAGGAAAAAGGGAGAGGAGGAAGAGACAGGAGAAAGAGAGAGGAGGGAGAGAGAGGAGGAAGAGAGAGGAGGAAGAGAGGAAAAAGAGAGAGGAGGAAAAGTGAGGAGGAAGAGAGAGGAGGAAAAGGGAAGGGGAAGAGAGAGGAGGAAGAGAGAGGGGGAAGAGAGAGGAGGGGTAGAGAGGAGGAAGCGAGAGGAGGAATAGAAAGGAGGAAGAGAGGAGGAAGAGAGAGGAGGAAGAGAGAGAAGAAAGAGAGAGGAGGAAGAGAAAGGAGGAAGAGAGAGGAAGAGGAGAGGGGAGGAAAAGAGAAGAGGAAGAGAGAGGAGGAAGAGAGAGGAGGAAGAGAGAGGAGGAAGAGAGGAAAAGGAGAGAGGAGGAAATGTGAGGAGGAAGAGAGAAGAGGAAGAGAGAGGAGGAAGAGAGTGGAGGAAGAGAGAGGTGGAAGAGAAAGGAAAAAGAGAGAGGAGGAAGAGAGAGGAGGAGGAGAGAGGAGGAAGAGAGAGGAAGAAGAGAGAGGAGGAAGAGAGAGGAGGAAGAGAGAGGAAGAGGAGAGAGGAGGAAAAAAGAAGAGGAAGAGAGAGGAGGAAGAGAGAGGAGGAAGAGAGAGGAGGAAGAGAGATGAGGAAGAGAGGAAAAGGAGAGAGGAGGAAAAGTGAGGAGGAAGAGAGAGGAGGTAAAGAGAAGAGGAAGAGAGAGGAGGAAGAGAGAGGAGGAAGAGAGAGGAGGGGTAGAGAGGAGGAAGCGAGAGGAGGAAGAGAGAGGAGGAATAGAGAGGAGGAAAAGAGAGGAAGAGGAGAGAGGAGGAAAAGAGAAGATGAAGAGAGAGAAGGAAGAGAGAGGAGGAAGAGAGAGGAGGAGTAGAGAGGAGGAAGAGAGAGGAGGAAGAGAGAGGAGGAAGAGAGAGGTGGAAGAGAAAGGAGGAAGAGGGAGGAGAAAGTGAAGGAAGAGAAGAGAGGAGGAAGAGAGAGGAGGAAGAGAGAGGAGAAAGAGAGAGGAGGAAGAGAGAAGAGGAAGAGAGACGAGGAAGAGAAGAAAAGGAGAGTGGAGCAAAAGTGGGGAGGAATAGAGAGGAGGAAGAGAGAGGTGGAAGACAGAGGAAGAGGAGAGAGCAAGAAGACAGAGGAGGAAGAGAGTGGAGGAAGAGAGAGGAAAAAGAGAGAGGAGGGAGAGAGAGGAGGAAGAGAGAGGAGGAAGAGAGAGGAGGAAGAGAGAGGAGGAAGAGACGAAAAGGAGAGTGGAGCAAAAGTGGGGAGGAAGAGAGAGGAGGAAAAGAGAAGGGGAAGAGAGAGGAGGAAGAGAGAGGACGAAGAGAGAGGAAGAGGAGAGAGGAGGAAAAGAGAAGAGGAAGAGAGAGGAGGAAGAGAGACGAGGAAGAGAGAGGAGGGGTAGAGAGGAGGAAGCGAGAGGAGGAACAGAGAGGAGGAAGAGAGAGGAGGAAGAGAGTGGAGGCAGAGAGAGGTGGAAGAGAAAGGAGGAAGAGGGAGGAGAAAGAGAGAGGAAGAGAAGAGAGGAGGAAGAGAGAGGAGGAAGAGGGAGGAGAAAGAGAGAGGAGGAAGAGAGAGGAGGAAGAGAGTGGAGGAAGAGAGAGGAGGAAGAGAGAGGTGGAAGAGAGAGGAAAAAGAGATAGGAGGGATAGAGAGGAGGAAGAGAGAGGAGGTAGAGAGAGGAGGAAGAGAGAGGAGGAAGAGAGGAAAAGGAGAGAGAAGGAAAAGTTAGGAGGAAGAGAGAGGAGGAAAAGAGAAGGGGAAGAGAGAGGAGGAAGAGAGAGGGGGAAGAGAGAGGAGGGGTAGAGTGGGGGAAGCGATAGGAGGAAGAGAGAGGAGGAAGAGAGAGGAAGAGGAGAGAGGAGGAAAAGAGAAGAGGAAGAGAGAGGAGGAAGAGAGAGGAGGAAGAGAGAGGAGGAGTAGAGAGGAGAAAGCGAGAGGAGGAAGAGAGAGGAGGAAGAGAATGGAGGAAGAGGGAGGAGAAAGAGAGAGCAAGAGAAGAGAGGAGGAAGAGAGAGGAGGAAGAGAGAGGAAGAGGAGAGAGGAGGAAAAGAGAAGAGGAAGAGAGAGGAGGAAGAGAGAGGTGGAAGACAGAGGAAGAGGAGAGAGAAGGAAGAGAGAGGAAAAGGAGAGAGGAGGAAGAGAGAGGAGGAAGAGAGAGGAAGAAAAGAGAGGAAGAGGAGAGAGGAGGAAGAGAGAAGAGGAAGATAGAGGAGGAAGAGAGAGGGGGAAGAGAGAGGAGGTGTAGAGAAGAGGAAGCGAGAGGAGGAAGAGAGAGGAGGAAGAGAGAGGAGGAAGAGAAAGGAGGAAGAGAGAGGAAGAGGAGAGAGGAGGAAAAGAGAAGAGGAAGAGAGAGGAGGAAGAGAGAGGTGGAAGACAGAGGAAGAGCAGAGGGAAGGAAGATAGAGGAAAAGGGGAAAGGAGGAAGAGAGAGGAGGAAAAGAGAGGAGGAATAGAGAGGAGGAAGAGAGAGGAGGAAGACAGAGGAGAAAGAGAGAGGAGGAAGAGAGAGGTGGAAGACAGAGGAAGAGGAGAGAGAAAGAAGACAGAGGAGGAAGAGAGTGGAGGAAGAGAGAGGAGGAAGAGAGAGGAGGAAGAGAGAGGAAGAAAAGAGAAGGGGAAGAGAGACGAGGAAGAGAGAGTGGGAAGAGAGAGGAGGGGTAGAGAGGAGGAAGCGAGAGGAGGAAGAGAAAGGAGGAATAGAGAGGAGGAAAAGAGAGGAGGAAAAGAGAGGAAGAGGAGAGAGGAAGAAAAGAGAAGATGAAGAGAGAGGAGGAAGAGAGAGGAGGAAGAGAGAGGAGGGGTAGAGAGGAGGAAGAGAGAGGAGGAAGAGAGAGGAGGAAGAGAGAGGAGGAAGAGAGGAAAAGGAGAGAGGAGGAAAAGTGAGGAGGAAGAGAGAGAAGGAAAAGAGAAGGGGAAGAGAGAGGAGGAAGAGAGAGGGGGAAGAGAGAGGAGGGGTAGAGTGGGGGAAGCGATAGGAGGAAGAGAGAGGAGGAAGAGAGAGGAAGAGGAGAGAGGAGGAAAAGAGAAGAGGAAGAGAGAGGAGGAAGAGAGGAGGAAGAGAGAGGAGGGGTAGAGAGGAGAAAGCGAGAGGAGGAAGAGAGAGGAGGAAGAGAATGGAGGAAGAGGGAGGAGAAAGAGAGAGGAAGAGAAGAGAGGAGGAAGAGAGAGGAGGAAGAGAGAGGAAGAGGAGAGAGGAGGAAAAGAGAAGAGGAAGAGAGAGGAGGAAGAGAGAGGTGGAAGACAGAGGAAGAGGAGAGAGAAGGAAGAGAGAGGAAAAGGGGAGAGGAGGAAGAGAGAGGAGGAAAAGAGAGGAGGAAGAGAGAGGAGGAAGAGAGAAGAGGAAGAGAGAGGAGGAAGAGAGAGGAGGAAGAGAGAGAAGGGGTAGAGAAGAGGAAGCGAGAGGAGGAAGAGAGAGGAGGAAGAGAGAGGAGGAAGAGAGAGGAAGAGGAGAGAGGAGGAAAAAAGAAGAGGAAGAGAGAGAAGGAAGAGAGAGGAGGAAGAGAGAGGAGGAAGAGAGAGGAGGAAGAGTGAGGAGGAAGAGAGAGGAGGAAGAGAGAGGAGAAACAGAGGGGAGGAAGAGAGAGGAGGAAGAGAGAGGAGGGGTAGAGAGGAGGAAGCGAGAGGAGGAATCGAGAGGTGGAAGAGAGAAGAGGAAGAGAGAGGGGGAAGAGAGAGGAAGAGGAGAGAGGAAGAAAAGAGAAGAGGAAGAGAGAGGAGGAAGAGAGAGGAGGAAGAGAGAGGAGGGGTAGAGAGGAGGAAGATAGAGGAAAATGGGAGAGGAGGAAGAAAGAGGAGGAAAAGAGAGGCGGAAGAGAGAGGAGGAAGAGAGATGAGGAAGAGAGGAAAAGGAGAGAGGAGGAAAAGAGAGGAGGAAGAGAGAGGAGGAAAAGAGAAGAGGAAGAGAGAGGAAGAAAAGAGAGGAAGAGGAGAGAGGAGGAAGAGAGAAGAGGAAGATAGAGGAGGAAGAGAGAGGAGGAAGAGAGAGGAGGGGTAGAGAAGAGGAAGCGAGAGGAGGAAGAGAGAGGAGGAAGAGAGAGGAGGAAGAGAAAGGAGGAAGAGAGAGGAAGAGGAGAGAGGAGAAAAAGAGAAGAGGAAGAGAGAGGAGGAAGAGAGAGGTGGAAGACAGAGGAAGAGCAGAGGGAAGGAAGATAGAGGAAAAGGGGAAAGGAGGAAGAGAGAGGAGGAAAAGAGAGGAGGAAGAGAGAAGAGGAAGAGAGAGGAGGAAGACAGAGGAGGAAGAGAGGAGGAAGAGAGAGGTGGAAGACAGAGGAAGAGGAGAGAGAAAGAAGACAGAGGAGGAAAAGAGTGGAGGAAGAGAGAGGAGGAAGAGAGAGGAGGAAGAGAGACGAGGAAAAGAGAAGGGGAAGAGAGACGAGGAAGAGAGAGTGGGAAGAGAGAGGAGGGGTAGAGAGGAGGAAGCGAGAGGAGGAAGAGAGAGGAGGAATAGAGAGGAGGAAAAGAGAGGAGGAAAAGAGAGGAAGAGGAGAGAGGAGGAAAAGAGAAGATGAAGAGAGAGGAGGAAGAGAGAGGAGGAAGAGAGAGGAGGGGTAGAGAGGAGGAAGAGAGAGGAGGAAGAGAGAGGAGGAAGAGAGAGGTGGAAGAGAATGGAGGAAGAGGGAGGAGAAAGAGAGAGGAATAGAAGAGAGGAGGAAGAGAGAGGAGGAAGAGAGAGGCGAAAGAGAGAGGAGGAAGAGAGAGGAGGAAGAGAGAGAAAGAGGAGAGAGGAGGAAAAGAGAAGAGGAAGAGAGGAGGAAGAGAGAGGAGGAAGAGAGAGGAGGAAGAGAGAGGAGGAAGAGAGATGAGGAAGAGAGAGGAGGAAGAGAGAGGAGGAAGAGAGAGGTGGAAGACAGAGGAAGAGGAGAGTGAAAGAAGACAGAGGAGGAAGAGAGTGGAGGAAGAGAGAGGAAAAAGAGAGAGGAGGGAGAGAGAGGAGGAAGAGAGAGGAGGAAGAGAGAGGAGGAAGAGAGAGGAGGAAGAGAGGAAAAGGAGAGTGGAGGAAAAGTGGGGAGGAAGATAGAGGAGGAAAAGAGAAGGGGAAGAGAGAGGAGGAAGAGAGAGGGGGAATAGAGAGGAGGGGTAGATAGGAGGAAGCGAGAGGAGGAAGAGAGTGGAGGAAGAGAGAGGAAGAGAAGAGAGGAGGAAAAGAGAAGAGGAAGAGAGAGGAGGAAGAGATAGGAGGAAGAGAGAGGAGGGGTAGAGAGGAGGAAGCGAGAGGAGGAAGAGAGAGGAGGAAGAGAGAGGAGGAAGAGAGTGGAGGAAGGCAGAGGTGGAAGAGAAAGGAGGAAGAGGGAGGAGAATGAGAGAGGAAGAGAAGAGAGGAGGAAGAGAGAGGAGGAAGAGAGAGGAGGAAGAGAGAGGAGGAAGAGAGGAAAAGGAGAGAGGAGGAAAAGTTAGGAGGAAGAGAGAAGAGGAAAAGAGAAGGGGAAGAGAGAGGAGGAAGAGAGAGGGGCAAGAGAGAGGAGGGGTATTGAGGAGGAAGCGATAGGAGGAAGAGAGATGAAGAAGAGAGAGGAAGAGGAGAGAGGAGGAAAAGAGAATAGGAAGAGAGAGGAGAAATAGAGAGGAGGAAGAGAGAGGAGGGCTAGAGAGGAGGAAGCGAGAGGAGGAAGAGAGAGGAGGAAGAGAAAGGAGAAAGAGAGGAGGAAGAGAGAGAAGGAAGAGAGAGGAAGAGGAGAGAGGAGGAAAAGAGAAGAGGAATAGAGAGGAGGAATAGAGAGGAGGAAGAGAGAGGTGGAAGACAGAGGAAGAGAGAGAGAAGGAAGAGAGAGGAAAAGGGGAGAGGAGGAAGAGAGAGGAGGAAAAGAGAGGAGGAAGAGAGAGGAGGAAGAGAGAAGAGGAAGAGAGAGGAGGAAGAGAGAAGAGGAAGAGAGAGGAGGGGTAGAGAAGAGGAAGCGAGAGGAGGAAGAGAGAGGAGGAAGAGAGAGGAGGAAGAGAAAGGAGCAAGAGAGTGGAACAGGATAGAGGAGGAAAAGAGAAGAGGAAGAGAGAGGGGGAAGAGAGAGGAGGAAGAGAGAGGAGGAAGAGAGAGGAGGAAGAGTGAGGAGGAAGAGAGAGGAGGAAGAGAGAGGAGAAACAGAGAGGAGGAAGAGAGAGGAGGAAGAGAGAGGAGGGGTAGAGAGGAGGAAGCGAGAGGAGGAAGAGAGAGGAGGAAGAGAGAGGAGGAAGAGAGAGGAGGAAGAGAAAGGAGGAAGAGGGAGGAGAAAGAGAGAGGAAGAGAAGAGAGGAGGAAGAGAGAGGAGGAAGAGAGAGGAGAAAGAGAGAGGAGAAAGAGAGAGGAGGAAGAGAGAGGAGGTAGAGAGAGGAAGAGGAGAGAAGAGGAAGAGAGAGGAGGAAGAGAGAGGTGGAAGACAGAGGAAGAGGAGAGAGAAGGAAGATAGAGGAAAAGGGGAGAGGAGGAAGAGAGAGGAGGAAAAGAGAGGAGGAAGAGAGAGGAGGAAGAGAGATGAGGAAGAGAGAGGAGGAAGAGAGAGGAGGAAGAGAGAGGAGGAAGAGAGAGGTGGAAGACAGAGGAAGAGGAGAGAGAAAGAAGACAGAGGAGGAAGAGAGTGGAGGAAGAGAGAGGAAAAAGAGAGAGGTGGAAGAGAGAGGAGGAAGAGAGAGGAGGAAGAGAGAGGAGGAAGAGAGAGGAGGAAGAGAGGAAAAGGAGAGAGGAGGAAAAGTGAGGAGGAAGAGAGAGGAGGAAAAGAGAAGGGGAAGAGAGAGGAGGAAGAGAGAGGGGGAAGATAGAGGAGGGGTAGAGAGGAGGAAGCGAGAGGAGGAAGAGAGAGCAAGAAGAGAGAGGAAGAGGAGAGAGGAGGAAAAGAGAAGAGGAAGAGAGAGGAGGAAGAGAGAGGAGGAAGAGAGAGGAGGGGTAGAGAGGAGGAAGCGAGAGGAGGAAGAGAGAGGAGGAAGAGAGAGGAGGAAGAGAGAGGAGGAAGAGAGAGGTGGAAGAGAAAGGGGGAAGAGGGAGGAGAAAGAGAGAGGAAGAGAAGAGAGGAGGAAGAGAGAGGAGGAAGAGAGAGGAGAAAGAGAGAGGAGGAAGAGAGAGGAGGAAGAGAGATGAAGCGGAGAAAGGAGGAAAAGAGAAGAGTGAGAGAGAGGAGGAAGAGAGAGGTGGAAGACAGAGGAAGAGGAGAGAGAAGGAAGAGAAAGGAAAAGGGGAGAGGAGGAAGAGAGAGGAGGAAAAGAGAGGAGGAAGAGAGAGGAGGAAGAGAGATGAGGAAGAGAGAGGAGGAAGAGAGAGGAGGAAGAGAGAGGAGGAAGAGAGAGGTGGAAGACAGAGGAAAAGGAGAGAGAAGGAAGACAGAGGAGGTAGAGAGTGGAGGAAGAGAGAGGAGGAAGAGAGAGGAGGAAGAGAGAGGAGGAAGAGAGAGGAGGAAGAGAGAGGAGGAAGAGAGAGGTGGAAGACAGAGGAAAAGGAGAGAGAAGGAAGACAGAGGAGGTAGAGAGTGGAGGAAGAGAGAGGAGGAAGAGAGAGGAGGAAGAGAGAGGAGGAAGAGAGGAAGAGGAGAGAGGAGGAAAAGAGAAGAGGAAGAGAGAGTAGGAAGAGAGAGGTGGAAGACAGAGGAAGAGTAGAGGGAAGGAAGATAGAGGAAAAGGGGAGAGGAGGAAGAGAGAGGAGTAAAAGAGAGGAGGAAGAGAGAGGAGGAAGAGAGAGGAGGAAGAGAGAGGAGGGGTAGAGAGGAGGAAGCGAGAGGAGGAAGAGAGAGGAGGAAGAGAGAGGAGGAAGAGAGAGGAGGAAGAGAGAGGTGGAAAAGAAAGGAGGAAGAGGGAGGAGAAAGAGAGAGGAAGAGAAGAGAGGAGGAAGAGAGAGGAGGAAGAGAGAGGAGAAAGAGAGAGGAGGAAGAGAGAGGAGGAAGAGAGATGAAGCGGAGAAAGGAGGAAAAGAGAAGAGTGAGAGAGAGGAGGAAGAGAGAGGTGGTGTTATAGACTATCTTGCCAAAATGATGCAAGTTAGGACAAATTAAATTTCAATTATTTATTTTAGCAAGCGGCAATAAGCAAAACAGCGCTGGGCGGCCGGGGAGTCCCTGCTCCACCAACGGCGCGCACCCACTTCCCGAGGGTCCGTCTTTTTTATATCCTCCGCCTTCCGTTATCGGGTCTCTCTGAGAGGTGTATCCTGCGTCTGCGCACTTTGCAGCTAGGGGGTCGCTCCATCCGGGTCTTCCTCACGTCACCAGCTTCTCGTATTTCCTACTTTCCTGAGAGTGGTTCACAAAGTCTTTGTTTATATTTTACAGAATATAGACACTACCCCCTTTTTTTTTTTTTTTTTTTTTTTTTTTTTTCCCTTTGTCTTTCTCCCCTTTGTCCTTCTTCCCTTTCTCCCTCTTTTCAGTCTTTTGTCTAGTAGGAGTCCTTGCTTCAGCATTTCAACTTAGATAAGCACTTACAGTCAGTTAGTCGTTACACAGTGTAATAGTTAAGATTAAGCTTAGGCCAACATAGTTTATGGAATAACATGTCACGAGCTCCCAGTATCTTCAATGGAATTTGATGAACAAACAGTTTACTGTCTATCACAATCCCCCCTTTTTCTTTTTATCATTTTGTTCATCAAATCGTTGCAATTCTTGTTGACTTAACAGGAGAGTTTTTTTCAATTTAAAGTCATCATCTAATTGATTGTTTTTGGCTTTAATGAGTATTGGACGGGCGACAGACATCAGATATGTTACCCGTTGCATCATTCTCCAAGTTATGACATATAATATTATTGACAAAGTCAAACTGATTAAGATTAATATCAAGAGAACCACAATGGGGTGACACAACTTGTTCAAGATGCCTGTAGCAGTAGGTGACCATCCAAAAAGGGTGTCCCACCAGTTATGTTCTGCATTCTTTTTTGCTCTTTCCAAGACTCGGTGTATTTCTTCCACATTGTGATGAACAGTTATTAGAGTTTTCTGTCCGTTTTCTCTAACTTTCTCTAAAATTCTAACTAAGTCTTTGTGTTGAAGTAACTGCTTAACCAAAGTGAGGTTCATTCCAATGGGTGTAGGTTGTAGATTATGTATTAATGTATAATTGGATTGCAGGAGTTGGTAAGACGTGACCGGGGTTAAATAGGAAAAGTCACATCCGATTACTTTTGTGAAGTTGCAAACACAGAGATTTGAATAATTTTTTGTCTCTATTATGATCTTGTCTACAGTTAAGAATTCACAAACCGTCCTCAAACATACACAACCTTCGCCAATATATATAAGTACTGTTTTAGGATTTTCATTGGGATGGACCTCAAAGTGACAAATATTTTGTTCGGTATCTAAACAAATATCTTGTGTCTCAATTGCATTGCCTTCACAAATGAATCCTTGTTGTTCTCGTACAATGCAGGACTCTAGATTGACAGTTTGCCATTTTTCGTTTACCTTTCGGGCCCATACTCTATGCTCAGAAGGATAGAGTATGGTTCCGTTGTGATTCAGCCCTAATGCAATGATAGGATAAATTTGGTATATGGTGGTATTGTAAATAGTGAGTATAAAGGTAGTAGCTGTGTTTGTGATGGGGTCATAGGTAAAGTTTACCAGGTTCCACCAGGATTGGAGTTTCTTTTCAAAATTAGTAGTACTGTCCCAAATTATTCTTCGAATTTCAGTAGGAAGAATACCTTCTTCACCTTCTCTTATAATTGAGGTAGCTATCGACTGCATCCATATTTGAGCCTGGATGCAGCTGAGAGCTAAAGAGAGGTTATTTTGGAGCACACTGAGTGCGTCTGTAATCAATTCATGATCCTTTATATTTACCTTTTCCTCTTTTGGTAATATATTCGACAACAGCCACTGGTTAGCCCCCAAAGCCAATAAGGAAGATCGTAAAGGTCTTTGTATATTAGTTAAATTACTAATTGAGGTAGTCAATTTGTTCATTATCACCTCCGAATCAATACTATTTAAAACTCCCAATCCTGTTCCCAAAGCACCGGTTAAGTCTCTCTGCGTTCTTTTTGTGTGAGGAGTTTGTTTTTGCAGCCAGGTTGTCCATCCCTCGTAAGAAGTCTTTAGGAAAGGTGAACATGCTGGCTGAATATTTGAAACATTATTTTGCATTAATAATTCAACTTGCTTGAGAGACCACGCCGGGTTAAACAGCATTTGTTGTTTACCTGTATTTCTAATTGCATATGGTCCAATTTTAAAAATTCTTGGGTTAAGCACGACTGTTGGTTGTGTTGGAACAGTATGAGTAGTCTGAGTAGTCTCTTTGGGAGCGTGGGTTGTGATTGTTGTAGTTTCCTCCTGTATATTCAATGGAAATCGGAAAGATATAGCTTGATCTCCTGACCTGGTTCCTTCCAAACAAACTATGGACACCGGTTGGGTTGCAGTAAATGCATACCAACAGGTTTCTGACTCACAACGGGTTTGAGCTATTTTAGATTCCGTTTTGTCTCTGATAACGATTTGAGTAAAAGGGGGCTGACGGACGGTTTGAATTAAAGGGTGCCGACTTATTATCACATTTACATTGAATACTCTGCAGCCTATCTGTATCTCATCTCCTTTTTTAGCTGTCCAGGTATGGGATGAATTCTCCCATTTATATGTTTGGAGTGTTAGGTTATTGCTTAGTATGGCAGTTGCTAACTCTGTCCCATACAAATCTGCATCCATACTTCCTGTATGTCCATAATAAGCATCTGTCCAAGGCCATATAATTTGATTAGTTAGGGTATGTTCAAAAGGTTGGTGGGATTGGTTAGTCGTTCTAGCCCATCCTGGTAGTGTATTCATTGTAGCTAATACACCTAGCCAGACTATCCAATAGTTCCAATAGAAGGCTGACGGGATTCTATAGATTTGCATATTTTTTCTTAGTCTCTTTTGTATCGGGGTGTCTGATACTCTCGTCTGGCCCTTCTCCCTCAGAGGTCCTTTTTTCTTCAGAGTAGGGCAGTAAAGTTTTCCCCACTTTGATACGTCTCTGCCTCCTCTGCCTACTCTGTTGCTTAGAGCAGCAGGGTGTTCCATCTTCTCGGCAGCAGCCGTATTCTTCAGGGGTACGTTTGCCTCTACTCCGGGACACATAGGTCTCCCAGTTTTTATCTTTGACCTCGGGTTCACGACAGGGGACCCAGAGGATGTGCTTTCTACAGATCACCCTTAGGATCTGAGAGTGTTATTGAGTAGGTCAATTAGAGTGAGTGCACTCTCTTTAGTAAATATTTTCTACCAAGTTTTAGAATCTCCAGTTTTAGGGCCTGATTAGTTAATCGCTATTCTCGTTAATAACACTGATTACAACTAGACCGAAGATTTATTCCATGTGCATTATGAATCCCCCAGCCTTCTTTACATACATTACACTTTACACTTTATGCATATAAAAGGAAAACAAATATAAGTTTCAATTGGACAAAAATATCAGGGTCTCACTCATCGAGTCCTTCGTAGGTTCTTATTTCACAATGTGTAGAGAGTTCTTTCAGGTTTTCCGAAGGGTGACTCGTAGATCCCCAGGAGGGCTGGTCACTTTCCAGGCCGGATCCTGTATAGGTCCCTTTACTCGGTTTGCGTGTGTCCACCCCTTCTCAGCAGTCCGAACAGCAGTTTCTGTAGTGATAAGAGTAACATAGGGTCCTTCCCAACGGGGGGGTCAAAGAAGATTCTTTCCATGATTTGATTAGTACTTTATCTCCTGGTTGGATTTGATGCATGGCCACATCCAATGGAGGTCTTTGTACTACCATCCCCCGAGCCTGTAGTTGTTTTCTCCTTGCTATTAGCTGTATCAGGTAGGACTTTATCTTTAATTCTTCAAGTTGGGGGTGATCCGGTGGTATTTCTAAATCATAGGGCATCCCATATAGCATTTCAAAGGGAGAAATGCCTACATCAGTTCGGGGTTGAGTTCTGATATTTAACAAGGTTAAAGGGAGACACTTTACCCATGACATTTTAGTTTCTAACATTAGTTTGGTAAGTTGTTTTTTTTTATTTCTCCGTTCATACGTTCAACTTTCCCTGAGTTCTGCGGGTGCCACGGAGTATGGTATTGCCACTGTGTACCCAGGGCAGCCAAAGTCTCTTTGGCTACTCTGGATACAAAGTGTGGACCCCTATCTGAGTCTATTGCTTCTATTGTTCCATACCGAGGTATGATTTCTTCAAGTAATATCCTTGTTACTGTGTGAGCTGTGGTTCGGGCTGTGGGAAAGGCTTCTACGAATTGAGTTAAATGATCTATAATTACTAATAGGTATTTATACCTCCCCACCTTTGGTAATTCAGTAAAGTCTATTTGTATTCTTGTAAAAGGTCTATGAGTCAATTCTCGCCCCCCATATACTCGTTTTCTTATTTGATGTTTATTTACTTTTTGACAAACGAGACATTCTCCTATCACTCGTTTGGTTATATCATATATCCCAATGCACATGTATTTAGTTGCAAATTGATCCACTAATGCCTGAGTTCCCCAATGAGTGTTTTTATGGAATTGCTGCATTATCTTGGTAGCTATGGGTTTTGGGAGAACTTCTCGGCCATCCGGGAGTTCCCATTTTCCATTAGCTTTCTGTTTAATCCCCATTTGATTTAATTTTGCTTGTTCTTGAACAGTAAAACTTAAAAGTTCATAGGATTTTCCATGGAAAAAGCACCACTTAAACCCTGGTCTTTCACATACACATTCTATACCGTCTACTCCGTATTCTTTCCAGCAACCATAACAGGGGAGGTAATTATCTCCACAATTAACACACTGCTTTCTGTCCTCTATCGGATCATCCAAGTCCAGTGCTGATAGCGCTGCTCTCTTTGCCTCTTGATCAGTAAGGTTATTCCCCCGTACTAAAGGATTTAGCCCCCTCTGGTGTCCTTTTACGTGCACTACCGCAATTTCGCTGGGCCCTCGTATAGCTTGCAAAATTTGTGATATTAACTCCTGATGTACTAGGCTCTTCCCCCGAGAATTGATTAAACCTCTTTCTTCCCATATTTTCCCAAAGGTATGTACTATTCCGAAGGCATATCTAGAATCAGTGTATATAGTTCCCACTTTTCCATTTAGTAATTGTAAAGCCTTTAATACTGCATATAATTCACATGCCTGTGCTGACCAGCTGGGACTCAAGGGTCCTGATTCTATCACCTTAAAAGTTTTTCCATCAATTATGGCATACCCTGATTTTCTTTTCCCTTCTACCACTCGAGAGGATCCATCTACAAATAATTTTTCTCCTTTCCCTAATTCCTCCTCTTCCAAATCTGGTCTTATCTTAGTCTGCTCCTCGATGTTACGGAGGCAATCATGAAAAAGATCTTGACTAGGTTCTCCATACAAAAATTGGGCTGGATTTTGTAACGATGTTGTTTCAAGGGTCAGGTGGGGGGACGTAATGAGGATTGCCTCATATTTTACTAGTCTAGCATCGGTTATCCATTTTTCTGCTTTTTGCTGTAACACACCTCTAATATTATGGGGTGATAGTACCCTTAATTCACTACCAAAAGTTATTTTATGCGCTTCCTCAACTAACAAAGCAGCTGCCACCACAACTTGTAGGCACGTAGGCCATCCCCGACTTACGGGGTCCAATAATTTTGAGATATATGCTACTGGTTTCTTTTTTCCTGCCCATTCCTGGGCTAATACTCCAAATGCAGTTCCTTCCTCTGTGTTGACAAATAAGAAAAATGGTCTTTTCAGGTCGGGCAAGCTCAGAACAGGAGCATTTACTAATTCAGTTTTTAGTTCTTTTAACCGTTGATCATCTTCCTGAGTCCATTTTAATAATCCATTTTTAGTTATTTTGGTGTATAAAAACTTTACTTTTCCACTATACCCTTCGATCCACTGTTTACAATATCCAAATAGCCCTAATAGCTGCCGGACCTTGCTGATGCTGTTGATCCCAAATTCTCATTCCTGCTCTCCTGATCATATCCCTTTCTTCAACAGTGAATAGTATAGCCATTATGGTTTGTATTTCATCCCAGGTATAGATGTTTGGTCCTAAAAACTGATCCACCCGCTCCGCCACACCTAAGGGATCCTCCAATAGATTCCCCATCTCTTTTTTAAATTCTCTGACGTCCCCTGAATTAAGAGGGACAGTCACATATCCCATGCCAGGCTGGGGTCCCCCCATCGCAACCTCCCTTAGGGGGTACAAGCCACTATCACCCCACCCCATTCTAGTTTGACTACGGGTTATTCGTCTCGGTTCTTTCGGGGATTCAGGTGGGGAGTCTGAATTCTCTGGGTCCTCCGGCGCAGTCGGAGGAGGTGAAGGCGCCGGAGGTGGGGGTGGAGGTATGTAAGGAGGAGGAGAGGTGGGAGGTTCGTCCTCATCACGTACCTTCTTTTTCTTAACTTTTTCTTTTAGAGGATATAGTTTTATTCGGGTATCTGATGCTATCCATACCTGTGCATATTCACTCTCCTCTAAATTAAAGGGTTCCCTTGAGTTGACATAAATGTTTAGGGCTTGGCAGACCCATTCTTCAAAGGACCCAAAAACAGGTCAATAGAGATGATCGCCTCTGATTTGTTTCCCTCCCCAAACTTCCATACAATAATAAATCATTTTTGCTTTGTCCTTACCCCGCCTAGAGGGGTAATCTTCCCAATGGTTTAACATCAAGCCTAAAGGGCTATCTGGTGGTATTTGGGGGTACCTCACCTCGGGTCCCAAATCACCCATGGGATCAGAAGGCTTGCTTTTCTTCTGTCCCATCTTCCGGAGCGCCTTCACACACTCACACAATTCGCTTCCCCCTTTTCGTGACCCAGTCCCTCGCGGGATATGGGAACTGCACTACCGAGGGGTCCGCACTCGCTTCGCCCTGCTGGGCGTCTCACACACCACGCTCCGGGAAACCCAACCCCAACCGAACGGTAACCGGCCTATACTCACGCAACCCTGCGTCTTCGTCCGGGGCTTCGTGCACAAAGATTACGGGGTTACCGGTATTTTTTTTTTGCTTGTTGCCGAGTTTTGGAGTTCGTCGGTAGAGGGCGTGATGTGATAGCACTCAGCCGGGGCCGCTGAACTCAGCGGGGCGCGCCTCCCCGTATGGGGCTTCCCACCAGATTGCCTCTATCCGAGTCACGGCACCAATTTTGTTATAGACTATCTTGCCAAAATGATGCAAGTTAGGACAAATTAAATTTCAATTATTTATTTTAGCAAGCGGCAATAAGCAAAACAGCGCTGGGCGGCCGGGGAGTCCCTGCTCCACCAACGGCGCGCACCCACTTCCCGAGGGTCCGTCTTTTTTATATCCTCCGCCTTCCGTTATCGGGTCTCTCTGAGAGGTGTATCCTGCGTCTGCGCACTTTGCAGCTAGGGGGTCGCTCCATCCGGGTCTTCCTCACGTCACCAGCTTCTCGTATTTCCTACTTTCCTGAGAGTGGTTCACAAAGTCTTTGTTTATATTTTACAGAATATAGACACTACCCCCTTTTTTTTTTTTTTTTTTTTTTTTTTTTTTTTTTTTTTTCTCCCTTTGTCTTTCTCCCCTTTGTCCTTCTTCCCTTTCTCCCTCTTTTCAGTCTTTTGTCTAGTAGGAGTCCTTGCTTCAGCATTTCAACTTAGATAAGCACTTACAGTCAGTTAGTCGTTACACAGTGTAATAGTTAAGATTAAGCTTAGGCCAACATAGTTTATGGAATAACATGTCACGAGCTCCCAGTATCTTCAATGGAATTTGATGAACAAACAGTTTACTGTCTATCACAGGTGGAAGACAGAGGAAGAGGAGAGAGAAGGAAGAGAAAGGAAAAGGGGAGAGGAGGAAGAGAGAGGAGGAAAAGAGAGGAGGAAGAGAGAGGAGGAAGAGAGATGAGGAAGAGAGAGGAGGAAGAGAGAGGAGGAAGATAGAGGAGGAAGAGAAAGGTGGAAGACAGAGGAAGAGGAGAGAGAAGGAAGACAGAGGAGGTAGAGAGTGGAGGAAGAGAGAGGAGGAAGAGAGAGGAGGAAGAGAGAGGAGGAAGAGAGAGGAGGAAGAGAGAGGAAGAGGAGAGAGGAGGAAAAGAGAAGAGGAAGATAGAGGAAAAGGGGAGAGGAGGAAGAGAGAGGAGGAAAAGAGAGGAGGAAGAGAGAGGAGGAAGAGAGAGGAGGAAGAGAGAGGAGGGGTAGAGAGGAGGAAGCGAGAGGAGGAAGAGAGAGGAGGAAGAGAGAGGAGGAAGAGAGAAGAGGAAGAGAGAGGTGGAAGAGAAAGGAGGAAGAGGGAGGAGAAAGAGAGAGGAAGAGAAGAGAGGAGGAAGAGAGAGGAGGAAGAGAGAGGAGAAAGAGAGAGGAGGAAGAGAGAGGAGGAAGAGAGATGAAGAGGAGAGAGAACGAAAAGAGAAGAGTGCGAGAGTGGAGGAAGAGAGAGGTGGAAGACAGAGGAAGAGGAGAGAGAAGGAAGAGAGAGGAAAAGGGGAGAGGAGGAATAGATAGGAGGAAAAGAGAGGAGGAAGAGAGAGGAGGAAGAGAGATGAGGAAGAGAGAGGAGGAAGAGAGAGGAAGAAGAGAGAGGAGGAAGAGAGAGGTGGAAGACAGAGGAAGAGGAGAGAGAAGGAAGACAGAGGAGGTAGAGAGTGGAGGAAGAGAGAGGAGGAAGAGAGAGGAGGAAGAGAGAGGAGGAAGAGAGAGGAGGAAGAGAGAGGAGGAAGAGAGAGGAGGAAGAGAGAGGAGGGGTAGAGAGGAGGAAGAGGGAGGAGGAAGAGAGAGTAAGAGGAGAGAGGAGGAAAAGAGAAGAGGAAGAGAGACGAGGAAGGGAGAGGTGGAAGACAGAGGAAGAGGAGAGAGAAGGAAGAGAGAGGAAAAGGGGAGAGGAGGAAGAGAGAGGAGGAAAAGAGAGGAGGAAGAGAGAGGAGGAATAGAGATGAGGAAGAGAGAGGAGGATAGAGAGGAGGAAGAGAGAGGAGGAAGAGAGAGGTGGAAGACAGAGGAAGAGGAGAGAGAAGGAAGACAGAAGAGGTAGAGAGTGGAGGAAGAGAGAGGAGGAAGAGAGAGGAGGACGAGAGATGTGGAAGGGAGAAGAAGAGGAGAGAGGAGGAAAAGAGAAAAGGAAGAGAGAGGAAGAAGAGAGAGGAGGAAGAGAGAGGAGGGGTAGATAAGAGGAAGAGAGAGGAGGAAGAGAGAGGAGGAAGAGAGAGGAGGAAGAGAGAGGAGGAAGAGGAGGTGGAAGAGAAAGGAGGAAGAGGGAGGAGAAAGAGAGAGAAAGAGAAGAGAGGAGGAAGAGAGAGGAGGAAGAGAGAGGAGAAAGAGAGAGAAAGAGAAGAGAGGAGGAAGAGAGAGGAGGAAGAGAGAGGAGAAAGAGAGAGAATGAAGAGAGAGAAGAAAGAGAGAAGAGGAAGAGAGAGGAGGAAGAGAGAGGAAGAGGAGAGAGGAGGGAGACAGAGGAGGAAGAGAGAGGAGGAAGAGAGAGGAGGAAGAGGGAGGAGGAAGAGGGAGGAGAAAGAGAGAGGATGAAGAGAGAGGAGGAAGAGAGAGGAAGAGGAGAGAGGAGGAAGAGAGAGGAGGAAGAGAGAGGAGGAAGAGAAAGGAAAATGAGAGAGAAGGAAGAGAGAGGAAAAGGGGAGAGGAGGAAGAGAGAGGAGGAAAAGAGAGGCGGAAGAGAGAGGAGGAAGAGAGAGGAGGAAGAGAGAGGAGAAAGAGAGAGGAGGAAGAGAGAGGTGGAAAACAGAGGAAGAGGAGATAGGAGGAAGACAGAGTAGAAAGAGAGTGGAGGAAGAGAGAGGAAAAAGAGGAGGAAGAGAGAGGAGGAAGAGAGAGGAGGTAGAGAGAGGAGGAAGAGAGAGGAGGAAGAGAGAGGAGGAAGAGAGGAAAAGGAGAGAGGAGGAAAAGTGAGGAGAAAGAGATAGTAGGAAGAGAGAGGTGGAAGGGAGAGGAAGAAGAGAGAAGAGGAAAAGAGAAGAGGAAGAGAGTGGAGGAAGATAAAGGAGGAAGAGTGAGAAGGGATAGAGAGGAGGAAGAGATAGGAGGAAGAGAGAGGGGGAAGAGAGAGGAGGAAGAGAGAGGAGAAAGAGAGAGGAGGAAGAGAGAGGAGGACGAGAGAGGAGGAAGAGAGAGGAGGAAGAGAGAGGAGGAAAAGAGAAGAGGAAGAGAGAGGAGGAAGAGAGAGGAGGGGTAGATGGGTGGAAGAGAGAGGAGGAAGAGAGAGGAAGAGGAGAGAGGAGGAAAAGAGAAGAGGAAGAGAGAGGAGAAAGAGAGACGAGGAAGAGAGAGGAGGAAGAGAGAGGAGGAAGAGAGAGGTGGAAGAGAAAGGAGGAAGAGGGAGGAGAAAGAGAGAGGAAGAGAAGAGAGGAGGAAGAGAGAGGAGGAAGAGAGAGGAGAAAGAGAGAGGAGGAAGAGAGAGGAGGAAGAGAGAGGTGGAAGAGAAAGGAGGAAGAGGGAGGAGAAAGAGAGAGGAAGAGAAGAGAGGAGGAAGAGAGAGGAGGAAGAGAGAGGAGGAAGAGAGAGGAGGAAGAGAGAGGAGGGGTAGAGAGGAGGAAGAGGGAGGAGAAAGAGAGAGGAAGAGAAGAGAGGAGGAAGAGAGAGGAGGAAGAGAGAGGAGAAAGAGAGAGGAGGAAGAGAGAGGAAGTGGAGAGAGCAGGAAAAGAGAAGAGGAAGAGAGAGGAGGAAGAGAGAGGAGGAAGAGAGAGGAGGAAGAGAGAGGAGGAAGAGAGAAGTGGAAGACAGAGGAAGAGGAGAGAAAAAGAAGAGTGTGGAAAAGGGGAGAGGAGGAAGAGAGAGGAGGAAAAGAGAGGCGGAAGAGAGAGGAGGAAGAGAGATGAGGAAGAGAGAGGAGGAAAAGAGAGGAGGAAGAGAGAGGAGGAAGAGAGAGCTGGAAGACAGAGGAAGAGGAGAGATAAAGAAGAGAGAGGAGGAAGAGAGTGGAGGAAGAGGGAGGAAAAAGAGAGAGGAGGAAGAGAGAGGAGGAAGAGAGAGGAGGAAGAGAGAGGAGGAAGAGAAAGGAGGAAGAGAGAGGAAGAGGAGAGAGGAGGAAATGTGAGGAGGAAGAGAGAGGAGGAAGAGAGAGCAGGAAGAGAGAGGAGAAAGAGAGAGGAGGAAGAGAATGGAGGAAGAGAGAGGAAGAAGAGAGAGGAGGAAAAGAGAAGATGAAGAGAGAGGACGAAGAGAGAGGAGGAAGAGAGAGGAGGAAGAGAGGAAAAGGAGAGAGGAGGAAATGTGAGGAGGAAGAGAGAGAAGGAGGAGATAGGAGGAAGAGAGAGGAGGAAGAGAGAGGAGGAAGAGAGAGGAGGAAGAGAGAGGAAGAGGAGAGAGGAGGAAAAGAAAAGAGGAAGAGAGAGGAGGAAAAGTAAGGAGGAAGAGAGAGGAGGAAGAGAGATGTGGAAGGGAGAGGAAGAGGAGAGAGGAGGATAAGAGAAAAGGAAGAGAGAGGAGGAAGAGAGAGGAGGAAGAGAGAGGAGGGGTAGAGAGGAGTAAGATAGAGGAGGAAGAGAGAGGAGAAAGAGAGAGGAGAAAGAGAGAGGAGGAAGACAGAGGAGGAAGAGAGAGGAGGAAGAGAGAGGTGGAAGAGAAAGGAGGAAGAGGGAGGAGAAAGAGAGAGGAAGAGAAGAGAGGAGGAAGAGAGAGGAGGAAGAGAGAGGTGAAAGAGAGAGGAGGAAGAGAGAGGAGGAAGAGAGTGGTGGAAGAGAAAGGGGGAAGAGGGAGGAGAAAGAGAGAGGAAGAGAAGAGAGGAGGAAGAGAGAGGAGGAAGAGAGAGGAGGGGTAGAGAGGAGGAAGAGAGATGAGAAAGAGAGAGGAAGAGAAGAGAGGAGGAAGAGAGAGGAGGAAGAGAGAGGAGAAAGAGAGAGGAGGAAGAGAGAGGAAGTGGAGAGAGGAGGAAAAGAGAAGAGGAAGAGAGAGGAGGAAGAGAGAGGAGGAATAGAGAGGAGGAAGAGAGAGGAGGAAGAGAGAGGAGGAAGAGAGAGGAAAAAGAGAGATGAGGAAGAGAGAGGAGGAAGAGAGAGCTGGAAGACAGAGGAAGAGGAGAGATAAAGAAGAGAGAGAAGGAAGAGAGTGGAGGAAGAGTGAGGAAAAAGGGAGAGGAGGAGGAGAGAGGAGGAAGAGAGAGGAGGAAGAGAGAGGAGGAAGAGAAAGGAGGAAGAGAGAGGAAGAGGAGAGAGGAGGAAAAGAGAATACAAAGAGAGAGGAGGAAGAGAGAGGAGGAAGAGAGAGGAGGAAGAGAGAGGAGAAAGAGAGAGGAGGAAGAGAAAGGAGGAAGAGAGAAGAAGAGGAGAGAGGAGGAAAAGAGAAGATGAAGAGAGAGGAGGAAGAGAGAGGAGGAAGAGAGAGAATGAAGAGAGGAAAAGGAGAGAGGAGGAAATGTGAGGAGGAATAGAGAGGAGGAGGAGATAGGAGGAAGAGAGAGGAGGAAGAGAGAGGGGGAAGAGAGAGGAGGGGTAGAGAGGAGGAAGCGATAGGAGGAAGAGAGAGGAGGAAGAGAGAGGAAGAGGAGAGAGGAGGAAAAGAGAAGAGGAAGAGAGAGGAGGAAAAGTCAGGAGGAAGAGAGAGGAGGAAGAGAGAGGAAGAAGAGAGAGGAGGAAAACAGAGGAGGAAGAGAGAGGTGGAAGAGAGAGGAGGAAGGGAGAGGAGAAAGAGAGAGGAGGAAGAGAGAGGAGGAAGAGAGAGGAAGAGGAGAGAGTAGGAAGACAGAGGAGGAAGAGAGAGGAGGAAGAGAAAGGAAAATGAGAGAGAAGGAAGAGAGAGGAAAAGGGGAGAGGAGGAAGAGAGAGGAGGAAAAGAGAGGCGGAAGAGAGAGGAGGAAGAGAGAGGAGGAAGAGAGAGGAGAAAAAGAGAGGAGGAAGAGAGAGTTGGAAAACAGAGAAAGAGGAGATAGGAGGAAGACAGAGGAGGAAGAGAGTGGAGGAAGAGAGAGGAAAAAGAGAGAGGCGGAAGAGAGAGGTGGAAGAGAGAGGAGGAAGAGAGAGGAGGAAGAGAGAGGAGGAAGAGAGAGGAGAAAGAGAGAGGAGGAAGAGAGAGGAGGAAAAGAGACGAGGAAGAGAGAGGAGGGGTAGAGAGGAGGAAGAGAGAGGAGGAAGAGAGAGGAGGAAGAGAGAGGAGGAAGAGAGAGGAGGAAGAGAGAGGAGGGGTAGAGAGGAGGAAGAGGGAGGAGAAAGAGAGAGGAAGAGAAGAGAGGAGGAAGAGAGAGGAGGAAGAGAGAGGAGAAAGAGAGAGGAGGAAGAGAGAGGAAGTGGAGAGAGGAGGAAAAGGGAAGAGGATGAGAGAGGAAGAAGAGAGAGGAGGAAGAGAGAGGAGGAAGAGAGAGGAGGAAGAGAGAGGAGGAAGAGAGAGGAGGAAGAGAGAGGTGGAAAACAGAGGAAGAGGAGAGAGAAGGAAGAGAGTGGAAAAGGGGAGAGGAGGAAGAGAGAGGAGGAAAAGAGAGGCGGAAGAGAGAGGAGGAAGAGAGATGAGGAAGAGAGAGGAGGAAGAGACAGGAGGAAGAGAGTGGAGGAAGAGGGAGGAAAAAGGGAGAGGAGGAAGAGAGAGGAGGAAGAGAGAGGAGGAAGAGAGAGGAGGAAGAGAAAGGAGGAAGAGAGAGGAAGAGGAGAGAGGAGGAAAAGAGAAGACGAAGAGAGAGGAGGAAGAGAGTGGAGGAAGAGAGAGGAGGAAGAGAGAGGAGGACGAGAGGAAAAGGAGAGAGGAGGAAATGTGAGGAGGAAGAGAGAGGAGGAAGAGAGAGGTGGAAGACAGAGGAAGAGGAGAGAGAAGGAAGACAGAAGAGGTAGAGAGTGGAGGAAGAGAGAGGAGGAAGAGAGAGGAGGACGAGAGATGTGGAAGGGAGAGGAAAAGGAGAGAGGAGGAAAAGAGAAAAGGAAGAGAGAGGAAGAAGAGAGAGGAGGAAGAGAGAGGAGAGGTAGATAAGAGGAAGAGAGAGGAGGAAGAGAGAGGAGGAAGAGAGCGGAGAAAGAGAGAGGAGGAAGAGGAGGTGGAAGAGAAAGGAGGAAGAGGGAGGAGAAAGAGAGAGAAAGAGAAGAGAGGAGGAAGAGAGAGGAGAAAGAGAGAGGAGAAAGAGAGAGAATGAAGAGAGAGAAGAAAGAGAGAAGAGGAAGAGAGAGGAGCAAGAGAGAGGAAGAGGAGAGAGGAGGGAGACAGAGGAGGAAGAGAGAGGAGGAAGAGAGAGGAGGAAGAGGGAAGAGAAAGAGAGAGGATGAAGAGAGAGAAGGAAGAGAGAGGAAGAGGAGAGAGGAGGAAGACAGAGGAGGAAGAGAGAGGAGGAAAAGAAAGGAAAATGAGAGAGAAGGAAGAGAGAGGAAAAGGGGAGAGGAGGAAGAGAGAGGAGGAAAAGAGAGGCGGAAGAGAGAGGAGGAAGAGAGAGGAGGAAGAGAGAGGAGAAAGAGAGAGGAGGAAGACAGAGGTGGAAAACAGAGGAAGAGGAGATAGGAGGAAAACAGAGTAGAAAGAGAGTGGAGGAAGAGAGAGGAAAAAGAGGAGGAAGAGAGAGGAGGAAGAGAGAGGAGGTAGAGAGAGGAGGAAGAGAGAGGAGGAAGAGAGAGGAGGAAGAGAGGAAAAGGAGAGAGGAGGAAAAGTGAGGAGAAAGAGATAGTAGGAAGAGAGAGGTGGAAGGGAGAGGAAGAAGAGAGAGGAGGAAAAGAGAAGAGGAAGAGAGTGGAGGAAGATAAAGGAGGAAGAGAGAGAAGGGATAGAGAGGAGGAAGAGATAGGAAGAAGAGAGAGGGGGAAGAGAGAGGAGGAAGAGAGAGGAGAAAGAGAGAGGAGGAAGAGAGAGGAGGACGAGAGAGGAGGAAGAGAGAGGAGGAAGAGAGAGGAGGAAAAGAGAAGAGGAAGAGAGAGGATGAAGAGAGAGGAGGGGTAGATGGGTGGAAGAGAGAGGAGGAAGAGAGAGGAAGAGGAGAGAGGAGGAAAAGAGAAGAGGAAGAGAGAGGAGGAAGAGAGAGGAGGAAGAGAGAGGAGGAAGAGAGAGGAGGAAGAGAGAGGTGGAATAGAAAGGAGGAAGAGGGAGGAGAAAGAGAGAGGAAGAGAAGAGAGGAGGAAGAGAGAGGAGGAAGAGAGAGGAGAAAGAGAGAGGAGGAAGAGAGAGGAGGAAGAGAGAGGTGGAAGAGAAAGGAGGAAGAGGGAGGAGAAAGAGAGAGGAAGAGAAGAGAGGAGGAAGAGAGAGGAGGAAGAGAGAGGAGGAAGAGAGAGGAGGAAGAGAGAGGAGGGGTAGAGAGGAGGAAGAGGGAGGAGAAAAAGAGAGGAAGAGAAGAGAGGAGGAAGAGAGAGGAGGAAGAGAGAGGAGAAAGAGACAGGAGGAAGAGAGAGGAAGTGGAGAGAGGAGGAAAAGAGAGGAGGAAGAGAGAGGAGGAAGAGAGAGGAGGAAGAGAGAGGAGGAAGAGAGAGGAGGAAGAGAGAAGTGGAAGACAGAGGAAGAGGAGAGAGAAGGAAGAGTGTGGAAAAGGGGAGAGGAGGAAGAGAGAGGAGGAAAAGAGAGGCGGAAGAGAGAGGAGGAAGAGAGATGAGGAAGAGAGAGGAGGAAAAGAGAGGAGGAAGAGAGAGGAGGAAGAGAGAACTGGAAGACAGAGGAAGAGGAGAGATAAAGAAGAGAGAGGAGGAAGAGAGTGGAGGAAGAGGGAGGAAAAAGGGAGGAGGAAGAGAGAGGAGGAAGAGAGAGGAGGAAGAGAGAGGAGGAAGAGAAAGGAGGAAGAGAGAGGAATAGGAGAGAAGAGGAAATGTGAGGAGGAAGAGAGAGGAGGAAGAGAGAGCAGGAAGAGAGAGGAGAAGAGAGAGGAGGAAGAGAATGGAGGAAGAGAGAGGAAGAAGAGAGAGGAGGAAAAGAGAAGATGAAGAGAGAGGAGGAAGAGAGAGGAGAAGAGAGAGGAGGAAGAGAGGAAAAGGAAGAGAGGAGAAAATGTGAGGAGGAAGAGAGAGGAGGAGGAGACAGGAGGAAGAGAGCGGAGGAAGAGAGAGGGGGAAGAGAGAGGAGGGGTAGAGAGGAGAAAAGCGATAGGAGGAAGAGAGAGGAGGAAGAGAGAGGAAGAGGAGAGAGTAGAAAAAGAGAAGAGGAAGAGAGAGGAGAAAAGTAAAGAGGAAGAGTGAGGAGGAAGAGAGATGTGGAAGGAAGTGGAAGAGGAGAGAGGAGGATAAGAGAAAGGAAGAGAGAGGAGGAAGAGAGAGGAGGAAGAGAGAGGAGGGGTAGAGAGAGTAAGATAGAGGAGGAAGAGAGAGGAGAAACAGAGAGGAGGAAGAGAGAGGAGGAAGAGGAGGTGGAAGAGAAAGGAGGAAGAGGGAGGAGAAAGAGAGGAAAGAGAAGAGAAGAGGAAGAGAGAGGTGGAAGAGAGAGGAGAAAGAGAGAGGATGAAGAGACAGGAGAAGAGAGAGGAGGAAGAGAGAGGAGGAAGAGAGAGGAAGAGGAGAGAGGAGGAAGAAAGAGGAGGAAGAGAGAGGAGGAAGAGAGAGGAGGAAGGGAGAGGAGAAAGAGAGAGGAGGAAGAGAGAGGAGGAAGAGAGAGGAAGAGGAGAGAGGAGGAAGACAGAGGAGGAAGAGAGAGGAGGAAGAGAAAGGAAAATGAGAGAGAAGGAAGAGAGAGGAAAAGGGGAGAGGAGGAAGAGAGAGGAGGAAAAGAGAGGCGGAAGAGAGAGGAGGAAGAGAGAGGAGAAGAGAGAGGAGAAAAGAGAGGAGGAAGAGAGAGTTGGAAAACAGAGAAAGAGGAGATAGGAGGAAGACAGAGGAGGAAGAGAGTGGAGGAAGAGAGAGGAAAAAGAGAGAGGCGGAAGAGAGAGGTGGAAGAGAGAGGAGGAAGAGAGAGGAGGAAGAGAGAGGAGGAAGAGAGGAAAAGGAGAGAGAAGGAAAAGTGAGGAGAAAGAGATAGGAGGAAGAGAGAGGTGGAAGGGAGAGGAGAGGAGAGAGGAGGAAAAGAGAAGAGGAGGAGAGTGGAGGAAGAGAAAGGAGGAAGAGAGAGAAGGAAGAGAGGAAAAGGAGAGAGGAGAAAATGTGAGGAGGAAGAGAGAGGAGGAGGAGACAGGAGGAAGAGAGCGGAGGAAGAGAGAGGGGGAAGAGAGAGGAGGGGTAGAGAGGAGAAAGCGATAGGAGGAAGAGAGAGGAGGAAGAGAGAGGAAGAGGAGAGAGGAGGAAAAGAGAAGAGGAAGAGAGAGGAGGAAAAGTAAGGAGGAAGAGTGAGGAGGAAGAGAGATGTGGAAGGAAGTGGAAGAGGAGAGAGGAGGATAAGAGAAAAGGAAGATAGAGGAGGAAGAGAGAGGAGGAAGAGAGAGGAGGGGTAGAGAGGAGTAAGATAGAGGAGGAAGAGAGAGGAGAAACAGAGAGGAGGAAGAGAGAGGAGGAAGAGGAGGTGGAAGAGAAAGGAGGAAGAGGGAGGAGAAAGAGAGGAAAGAGAAGAGAAGAGGAAGAGAGAGGTGGAAGAGAGAGGAGAAGAGAGAGGATGAAGAGACAGGAGAAAGAGAGAGGAGGAAGAGAGAGGAGGAAGAGAGAGGAAGAGGAGAGAGGAGGAAGACAGAGGAGGAAGAGAGAGGAGGAAGAGAGAGGAGGAAGGGAGAGGAGAAAGAGAGAGGAGGAAGAGAGAGGAGGAAGAGAGAGGAAGAGGAGAGAGGAGGAAGACAGAGGAGGAAGAGAGAGGAGGAAGAGAAAGGAAAATGAGAGAGAAGGAAGAGAGAGGAAAAGGGGAGAGGAGAAGAGAGAGGAGAAAAGAGAGGCGGAAGAGAGAGGAGGAAGAGAGAGGAGGAAGAGAGGAGAAAAAGAGAGGAGGAAGAGAGAGTTGGAAAACAGAGAAAGAGGAGATAGGAGGAAGACAGAGGAGGAAGAGAGTGGAGGAAGAGAGAGGAGGAAGAGAGAGGAGGAAGAGAAAGGAGGAAGAGAGAGGAAGAGGAGAGAGGAGGAAAAGAGAAGACGAAGAGAGAGGAGGAAGAGAGTGGAGGAAGAGAGAGGAGGAAGAGAGAGGAGGACGAGAGGAAAAGGAGAGAGGAGGAAATGTGAGGAGGAAGAGAGAGGAGGAAGAGAGAGGTGGAAGACAGAGGAAGAGGAGAGAGAAGGAAGACAGAAGAGGTAGAGAGTGGAGGAAGAGAGAGGAGAAAGAGAGAGGAGGACGAGAGATGTGGAAGGGAGAGGAAGAGGAGAGAGGAGGAAAAGAGAAAAGGAAGAGAGAGGAAGAAGAGAGAGGAGGAAGAGAGAGGAGAGATAGATAAGAGGAAGAGAGAGGAGGAAGAGAGAGGAGAAAGAGAGAGGAGGAAGAGAGAGGAGGAAGAGAGAGGTGGAAGAGAAAGGAGGAAGAGGAGGAGAAAGAGAGAGGAAGAGAAGAGAGGAGGAAGAGAGAGGAGGAAGAGAGAGGAGGAAGAGAGAGGAGGAAGAGAGAGAAGAAAGAGAGAAGAGGAAGAGAGAGGAGCAAGAGAGAGGAAGAGGAGAGAGGAGGGAGACAGAGGAGGAAGAGAGAGGAGGAAGAGAGAGGAGGAAGAGGGAAGAGAAAGAGAGAGTATGAAGAGAGAGGAGGATGAGAGAGGAAGAGGAGAGAGGAGGAAGACATGAGGAGGAAGAGAGAGGAGGAAAGAAAGGAAAATGAGAGAGAAGGAAGAGAGAGGAAAAGGGGAGAGGAGGAAGAGAGAGGAGGAAAAGAGAGGCGGAAGAGAGAGGAGGAAGAGAGAGGAGGAAGAGAGAGGAGAAAGAGAGAGGAGGAAGACAGAGGTGGAAAACAGAGGAAGAGGAGATAGGAGGAAGACAGAGTAGAAAGAGAGTGGAGGAAGAGAGAGGAAAAAGAGGAGGAAGAGAGAGGAGGAAGAGAGAGGAGGTAGAGAGAGGAGGAAGAGAGAGGAGAAAGAGAGAGGAGGAAGAGAGGAAAAGGAGAGAGGAGGAAAAGTGAGGAGAAAGAGATAGTAGGAAGAGAGAGGTGGAAGGGAGAGGAAGAAGTGAGAGGAGGAAAAGAGAAGAGGAAGAGAGTGGAGGAAGATAAAGGAGGAAGAGAGAGAAGGGATAGAGAGGAGGAAGAGATAGGAAGAAGAGAGAGGGGGAAGAGAGAGGAGGAAGAGAGAGGAGAAAGAGAGAGGAGGAAGAGAGAGGAGGACGAGAGAGGAGGAAGAGAGAGGAGGAAGAGAGAGGAGGAAAAGAGAAGAGGAAGAGAGAGGAGGAAGAGAGAGGAGGGGTAGATGGGTGGAAGAGAGAGGAGGAAGAGAGAGGAAGAGGAGAGAGGAGGAAAAGAGAAGAGGAAGAGAGAGGAGGAAGAGAGACGAGGAAGAGAGAGGAGGAAGAGAGAGGAGGAAGAGAGAGGTGGAATAGAAAGGAGGAAGAGGGAGGAGAAAGAGAGAGGAAGAGAAGAGAGGAGGAAGAGAGAGGAGGAAGAGAGAGGAGGAAGAGAGAGGAGGAAGAGAGAGGAGGGGTAGAGAGGAGGAAGAGGGAGGAGAAAGAGAGAGGAAGAGAAGAGAGGAGGAAGAGAGAGGAGGAAGAGAGAGGAGAAAGAGACAGGAGGAAGAGAGAGGAAGTGGAGAGAGGAGGAAAAGAGAGGAGGAAGAGAGAGGAGGAAGAGAGAGGAGGAAGAGAGAGGAGGAAGAGAGAGGAGGAAGAGAGAAGTGGAAGACAGAGGAAGAGGAGAGAGAAGGAAGAGTGTGGAAAAGGGGAGAGGAGGAAGAGAGAGGAGGAAAAGAGAGGCGGAAGAGAGAGGAGGAAGAGAGATGAGGAAGAGAGAGGAGGAAAAGAGAGGAGGAAGAGAGAGGAGGAAGAGAGAACTGGAAGACAGAGGAAGAGGAGAGATAAAGAAGAGAGAGGAGGAAGAGAGTGGAGGAAGAGGGAGGAAAAAGGGAGAGGAGGAAGAGAGAGGAGGAAGAGAGAGGAGGAAGAGAGAGGAGGAAGAGAAAGGAGGAAGAGAGAGGAAGAGGAGAGAGGAGGAAATGTGAGGAGGAAGAGAGAGGAGGAAGAGAGAGCAGGAAGAGAGAGGAGAAAGAGAGAGGAGGAAGAGAATGGAGGAAGAGAGAGGAAGAAGAGAGAGGAGGAAAAGAGAAGATGAAGAGAGAGGAGGAAGAGAGAGGAGGAAGAGAGAGGAGGAAGAGAGGAAAAGGAGAGAGGAGAAAATGTGAGGAGGAAGAGAGAGGAGGAGGAGACAGGAGGAAGAGAGCGGAGGAAGAGAGAGGGGGAAGAGAGAGGAGGGGTAGAGAGGAGAAAGCGATAGGAGGAAGAGAGAGGAGGAAGAGAGAGGAAGAGGAGAGAGGAGGAAAAGAGAAGAGGAAGAGAGAGGAGGAAAAGTAAGGAGGAAGAGAGAGGAGGAAGAGAGAGGAGGAAGAGAGAGGAGGGGTAGAGAGAAGTAAGATAGAGGAGGAAGAGAGAGGAGAAACAGAGAGGAGAAAGAGAGACGAGGAAGAGAGAGGAGGGGTAGAGAGGAGGAAGAGAGAGGAGGAAGAGAGAGGAGGAAGAGAGAGGAGGAAGAGAGAGGTGGAAGAGAAAAGAGGAAGAGGGAGGAGAAAGAGAGAGGAAGAGAAGAGAGGAGGAAGAGAGAGGAGGAATAGAGAGGAGAAAGAGAGAGGAGGAAGAGAGAGGAGGAAGAGAGACGAGGAAGAGAGAGGAGGGGTAGAGAGGAGGAAGAGAGAGGAGGGTGAGAGAGGAGGAAGAGAGAGGAGGAAGAGAGAGGAGGAAGAGAGAGGAGGGGTAGAGAGGAGGAAGAGGGAGGAGAAAGAGAGAGGAAGAGAAGAGAGGAGGAAGAGAGAGGAGGAAGAGAGAGGAGAAAGAGAGAGGAGGAAGAGAGAGGAAGTGGAGAGAGGAGGAAAGAGAAGAGGATGAGAGAGGAAGAAGAGAGAGGAGGAAGAGAGAGGAGGAAGAGAGAGGAGGAAGAGAGAGGTGGAAAACAGAGGAAGAGGAGAGAGAAGGAAGAGAGTGGAAAAGGGGAGAGGAGGAAGAGAGAGGAGGAAAAGAGAGGCGGAAGAGAGAGGAGGAAGAGAGATGAGGAAGAGAGAGGAGGAAGAGAGAGGAGGAAGAGAGAGGAGGAAGAGAGAGCTGGAAGACAGAGGAAGAGGAGAGTTAAAGAAGAGAGAGGAGGAAGAGAGTGGAGGAAGAGGGAGGAAAAAGGGAGAGGAGGAAGAGAGAGGAGGAAGAGAGAGGAGGAAGAGAGAGGAGGAAGAGAGAGGAAGAGGAGAGAGGAGGAAAAGAGAAGACGAAGAGAGAGGAGGAAGAGAGTGGAGGAAGAGAGAGGAGGAAGAGAGAGGAGGACGAGAGGAAAAGGAGAGAGGAGGAAATGTGAGGAGGAAGAGAGAGGAGGAAGAGAGGAAAAGGAGAGAGGAGGAAATGTGAGGAGGAACAGAGAGGAGGAGTAGATAGGAGGAAGAGAGAGGAGGATGATAGAGGGGGAAGAGAGAGGAGGGGTAGAGAGGAGGAAGCTATAGGAGGAAGAGAGAGGAGGAAGAGAGAGGAAGAGGAGAGAGGAAGGAAAGAGTAGAGGAAGAGAGAGGAGGAAGAGAGAGGAGGAAGAGAGAGGAGGGGTAGAGAGGAGGAAGCGAGAGGAAGAGAAGAGAGGAGGAAGAGAGAGGAGGAAGAGAGAGGAGAAAGAGGAGGAAGAGAGAGAAGGAAGAGAGAGGAAGAAGAGAGAGGAGGAAAAGAGAAGAGGAAGAGAGAGGAGGAAGAGAGAGGTGGAAGATAGAGGAAGAGGAGAGAGAAGGAAGAGAGAAGAAAAGGGGAGAGGAGGAAGAGAGAGGAGGAAAAGAGAGGAGGAAGAGAGAGGAGGAAGAGAGAAGAGGAAGAGAGAGGAGGAAGAGAGAGGAGGAAGAGAGAGGAGGGGTAGAGAAGAGGAAGCGAGAGGAAGAAGAGAGAGGAGGAAGAGAGAGGAGGAAGAGAAAGGAGCAAGAGAGAGGAAGAGGAGAGAGGAGGAAAAGAGAAGAGGAAGAGTGAGGAGGAAGAGAGAGGAAGAAGAGAGAAGAGGAAGAGAGAGGAGGAAGAGTGAGGAGAAACAGAGAGGAGGAAGAGAGAGGAGGAAGAGAGAGGAGGAAGAGAGAGGAGGGGTAGAGAGGAGGAAGCGAGAGGAGGAAGCGAGAGGAGGAAGAGAGAGGAGGAAGAGAGAGGAGGGGTAGAGAGGAGGAAGCGAGAGGAGGAAGAGAGAGGAGGAAGAGAGAGGAGAAAGAGAGAGTAGGAAGAGAGAGGAGGAAGAGAGATAAAGAGGAGAGAGGAGGAAAAGAGAAGAGTGAGAGAGAGGAGGAAGAGAGAGGTGGAAGACAGAGGAAGAGGAGAGAGAATGAAGAGAGAGGAAATGGGGAGAGGAGGAAGAGAGAGGAGGAAGACAGAGGAGGAAGAGAGAGGAAAAGAGGAGTGGAGGAAGAGAGAGGAGGAAGACAGAGGAGGAAGAGAGAGGAAGAGGAGGGAGGAGGAAGAGAGAGGAGGAAAAGAGAGGAGGAAGGGAGAGGAGGAAGAGAGAGGAGGAAAAGAGAGGAGGAGGAGAGAGGAGGAAAAGAGTGGTGGAAGAGTAAGGAGGAAAAGAGAGGAGGAAGAGGGAGGAGGAAGAGAGAGGAAGAGAAGAGAGGAGGAAGGGAGAGGAGAAAGAGTGAGGAGGAAGAGAGAGGAAGAGAGAGGAGGACGAGAGAGAAGGAAAAGAGAATAGAGAGAGAGAGGAGAAAGAGAGAGGATGAAGAGAAAGTAGGAAGAGAGAGGAAGAAAGAGGAGGAACAGCGAGGGGGAAGACAGAGGAAGAGGGCAGAGGAGGAGGAGAGAGGAGGAAAAGAGAGGAGGAAGATAGAGAAGGGCGAGGAAGAGGAGAGAGGAGTAAGGGAGAGGAGGAAGATTGAGGAGGAAGAGAGAGGAGGAAGAGAGAGGAGGAGGACAGTGGAAGAGGATAGAGGGGGAAGACAGAGGAGGAAGAGAGAGGAAGAGAGAGGAGGTAGAGAGAGGGGGAAGAGAGAGGAAGAGGGCAGAGGAGGAGGAGAGAGGTGGAAAAGAGAGGAGGAAGATAGAGAAAGAAGAGAGAGGAAGAGGTGAAAGGAAGAAGAAAGAGGAGGAAGAGAGAGGAGGAAGAGAGAGGAAGAGGATAGAGGAGGAGGAGAGAGGAGGAAAAGAGACGAGGAAGAGAGAGGAATAAGAGAGTGGAGGAAAAGAGAGGAGGAAGAGAGAGGAGGAAGAGAGAGGAGGATGAGAGAGGAGGAAGAGAGAGGAAGAGGCGAGAGGAAGAAGAGAGAGGAGGAAAAGAGAGGAGGAAGAGAGAGGAAAAGGAGGAAGGAGAAAAAGAGAGGAGGAAGAGAGAGGAAGAGGAGAGAGGAGGAAGAGAAATGAGAAGGAGAGAGGAGGAAAAGAGAGGAGGAAGAGAGAGGAAGAGGAGAGTGTAGGAAGAGAGAGGACGAAGAAAGAGGAGGAAAAGAGAGGAGGAAGAGAGAGGAAAAGGAAAGAGGAGGAAGAGAGAGGAAGAAGAGAGAGGAAGAGGAGAGAGGAGGAGGAGAGAGGAGGAAGAGAGAGGAGGAAGAGAAAGGAGGTAGAGCAGGTAGAGAGGAACAGGAGAGAGAAGGAGGAGAGAGGAGGAAAAGAGAGGAAGAAGAGAGAGGAAGGGGAGAGAGGAGGAACTGAGAGGAGGTAGAGAGAAGAGGAAGAGAGAGGACGAAGAGACAGGAAGAGAAAAGAGGAGGAAGAGAGAGGAGGTAGAGAGAGGAGTAAGAGAGAAAAATAGAAGAGAGGAGGATTAGAGTGGAGGAAAAGAGAGGAGGAAGAGAGATGTAGAGGAGAGAGGAGGAAGAGAGAGGAGGAAGAAAGAGGAGGAAGAGAGAGGAGGAAGAGAGAGGAAAAGGAGAGAGGAGGAAAAGAGAGGAGGAAAAGAGAGGAAGGGGAGAGAGGAGGAAGAGAGAGGAGGAAGAGAGAGGAAGAGGAGAGAGGAGGTAGAGAGTGGAGGATAAGAGATGAGGTAGAGAGGAGGAAGAGAGAAGAGGAATGCAGAGTAGGAAGAGAGAAGAGGAAGAGAGAGGAGGAAGAGAGAGAAAGAGGAGAGAGGAGGAAAAGAGAGGAAGTAGAGAGAGGAGGAAGAGAGAGAAAGAGGAGAGAGGAGCAGGAGAGAGGAGTAAAAGTAAGGAGGAAGAGGGAAGATGAAGAGTGAGGAGGAAGAGAGAGTAGGAAGAGAGAGGAGGAAAGAAAGGAGGAAGAGAGAGGAAGAGAAGAGAGGAGGAAGTGAGAGAAGGTAGAGAGAAGAGGAAGAGAGAGGAGGAAGAGACAGGAAGAGAAAAGAGGAGGAAGAGAGAGGAGGTAGAGAGAGGAGGAAGAGAGAAAAAGAGAAGAGAGGAAGAGTAGAGTGGAGTAAAAGAGAGGAGGAAGAGAGAGGTAGAGGAGAGAGTAGGAAGAGAGAGGAGGAAGAGAGAGGAGGAAGAGAGAGGAGGAAGAGAGAGGAAAAGGAGAGTGGAGGAAAAGAGAGGAGGAAGAGAGAGGAAGGGCAGAGAGGAGGAAGAGAGATGAGGAAGAGAGAGGAGGAAGAGATAGGAGGAACAGAAAGGAGGAAGAGAAAGGAAGAGGAGAGAGGAGGAAGAGAGAGGATGTAGAGAGAGGAGGAAGAGAGAGGTAGAGGAGATAGGAGTAGGAGAGAGGAGGAAAAGAGAGGAGGAAGACAGAGGTGTAAGAGCGAGGAGAAATAGAGAGTAGAAAGAGAGAGGAGAAAGAGAGAGGAGGAAGAGAGTGGAAGAGGAGAGAGGAGGAAGAGAGAGGAGGTAGAGCACGTAGAGAGGAACAGGAGACAGAAGGAGGAGAGAGAAGGAAAAGAGAGGAGGAAGAGAGAGGAGGAAGAGAGAGGAAGAGGAGAGAGGAAGAAGATAAAGGAGGAAGAGAGAGGAAGTAGAGAGAAGAGGAAGAGAGAGGAGGAAGAGAGTGTAGGAAGAGAGAGGAGGAAGGAAAGGAGGTAGAGAGAGGAGGAAGAGAGAGGAAGAGGAGAGAGGAGAATAAGAGAGGAGGAAGAGAGAGGTTTAAGAGAGAGGAAGAGGAGAGAGGAGGAAGAGAGAGGAGGAAGAGAGAGGAAGAGGAGAGAGGAGGAAGAGAGAAGATGTAGAGAGCGGAGGAAGAGAGAGGAAGAGGAGAGAGGAGGAGCAGAGAGAAAGAAAAGAGAGGAGGAAGAGAGAGGAAGAGGAGGGAGGAGGAAGAGAGAGGAGGAAAAGAGAGGAGGAAGAGAGAGGATGAAGAGAGATGAGGAGGAGAGAGGAAGAGGAGAGAGGAGGAAGAGAGAGGAGGAAGAGAGAGGAAGAGGAGAGAGGAGGAGGAGAGAGAAGGAAAAGAGAGGAGAGAGAGAGAGGAGGAAGAGAGAGGATGAAGAGAAAGTAGGAAGAGAGAGGAAGAGAGAGGAGGAAGAGAGAGCGGGAAGAGAGGAAGAGGAGAGAGGAGGAGGAGAGAGGAGGAAAAGAAAAGCGGAAGAGAGAGGAGGAATAGAGAGGAGGAAGAGAGTGTATGAAGAGAGAGGAGGAAGGAAAGGAGGAAGAGAGAGGAAGAGGAGAGAGGAGTAAGAGAGAGGATGTAGATAGAGAAGGAAGAGAAAGGAAGATGTGAAAGGTAGAAGAGAGAGGAGGAATAGAGAGGAGGTATAGAGAGCAAGAGGAGAGAGGACGAAAAGAGAGGAGGAAGACAGAGGAGAAAGAGAGAGGAAGAGGAGAGAGGAGGAAAAGAGAGGAGGAAGAGAGAGGAGGAAGAGAGAGGAGGAAAGGAGAGGAGGAGGAGAGAAGAGGAATAGAGTGGAGGATGAGAGAGGAAGAGGAGAGAGGGGGAAGAGAGAGGAGGAAGAGAGAGGAAGAGGAGAGAGGAGGAGGAGAGAGAAGGAAAAGAGAGGAGAGAGAGAGAGGAGGAAGAGAGAGGAGGAAGAGAGAGGAAGAGTAGAGAGGAGGAAGAGAGAGGAGGAAAAGAGACGAGGAAGAGAGAGGAAGAGGAGGAAGGTGGAATAGAGAGGAGGAAGATAGAGGAGGAAGAGAGAAGAGGAAGAGAGAGGAGGAAGACAGAGGAAAATAAGACAAGAGGAGTAGAGAGGAGGAAGAGAGAGAAAGAAGAGAGAGGAGGAGAGAGGAGGAAAGGAGAGGAGAAAGATAGAGGAGGAAGAGAGAATAAAAGGATAGAGGAGGAGAAGAGAGGAGGAAGAGAGAGGAAGATGAGAGAGGAGGAGGAGAGAGGAGGAAGAGAGACGAAGAGGAGAGAGGCGGAGAAGAGAGGAAGAAGAGAGAGGAAGAGGAGAGAGGAGGAAGAGAGAGAAGGAATGAGAGGAGGAAGAGAGAGAAGGAGAAGAGAGGAGGAGAGAAGAGGAAAAGAGAGGAGGAAGAGAGAGGAGGAAGAGGAGAGAGGAGGAAGAGACAGGAAGAGGAGAGATGGGGATGAGAGAGTAGGAAAAGGGAAGAGGAAGATAGAGGAGGAAGAGAGAGGAGGAAGAGAGAAGAGGAAGAGAGAAGAAGAGGAGAGAGGAGGAAGAGAGAGGAAGAAGAGAGAGGAGAAAGAGAGAAGAAAAGGAGAGAGGAGGAAGAGAGAGGAGGAAAAGAGAGGAGGAAGAGAGAGGAGGAAGAGAGAGGAGGAGAGAGGAGGAAAAGAGAGGAGGAAGAGAGAGGAGGAAGAGAGAAGAAGAGGAGAGAGGAGGAAGAGAGAGGAGGAAAAGAGAGGAGGAAGAGAGAGGAGGAAGAGGAGAGAGGAGGAAGAGATAGGAAGAGGAAAGATGGGGATGAGAGAGTAGGAAAAGGGAGGAGGAAGATAGAGGAGGAAGAGAGAGGAGGAAGAAGAGAGAGGAGGAAGAGAGAGAAGAAGAGAGAGGAGGAAGAGAGAAGAGGAAGAGAGAAGAAGAGGAGAGAGTAGGAAGAAAGAGGACGAAGAGAGAGGAGAAAGAGGGAGGAGGAAGAGAGAAAACGAACAGAGAGGAATAGGAGAGAGGAGGAAGAGAGAGGAGAAAGAGAGAGGAAGAAAAGATAGGAGGAAGAGAGAGGAAAAATTGAGAGGAGGAAAAGAGAGGAGAAGGAGAGAGGAGGAAGAGAGGGGAGAAAAAGAGAGGAGGAAGAGAGCGGAAGAGCAGAGAGGAGGAAGAGAGAGGAGGAAGAGAGAGGAAGAGGAGAGAGTAGGAAAATAGAGGACAAGGAGAGAGAAGAAAGAGAAGGAGGAAACGAGAGGAAGAAGATAGAGGAGGAATAGAGAGGAGTAAGAGAGAGGAGGAAGAGAGAGGAGGAGGAGAGAGGAGGAAAAGAAAGGAGGATGAGAGAGAAGGAAGAGAGAAGAGGAAGAGTAAGGAGAAAGATCACAGAGGAAAAAGAGAGAGGAGGAGGAGCTAAGAGGAGGAGAGAGGAGGAAGAGAGAGGAAAAGTAGTGAGGAGGAAGAGAGAGGTGGAAGAGAAAGGAAAAAGAGAGAGGAGGAGAAGAGAGGAGGAAAGGAGAGGAAGAGGAGAGAGGAGGAAGAGACAGGAGTAAGAGAGAGGAAAAGAAGAGAGGAGGAGGTTAGAGGAGGAAGAGAGAGGAAGAGGAGAGAAGAGGAAAAGAGAAGAGAAAGAGAGAGGAGGAAGAGAGAGGAAGAGGAGAGTGGAGGAAGAGAGAGGAGGAGGAGAGAGGAGGAAGAGAGAGGAGGAAGAGAGAGAAAGAAGAGAAGAGGAGGAGAGAGGAGGAAAAGAGATGAGGAAGAGAGAGGAGGAAGAGAGAGGAAGATGAGAGAGGAGGAGGAAAGAGGAGGAAAAGAGAGAAGGAAAAGTGAGGAAGAAGAGAGAGAATGAGGAGAGAGGAGGAGAGAGGAGGAAAAGACAGGAGGAAGAGAGAGAAGGTAGAGAGACGAGGAAGAGAGAGGAAGAGGAGAGAGGAGGAAGAGCGAGGAGGAAAAGAGAGGCGGAAGAGAGAAGAGGAAGAGAGAGGAGCAAGAGAGAGGAAAAGAACACAGGAGAAGGAGAGAGGAGGAAGAGAGGGGAGAAAAAGAGAGGAGGAAGAGAGCGGAAGAGCAGAGTGGAGGAAGAGAGAGGAGGAAGAGAGAGGAAGAGGAGAGAGTAGGAAAATAGAGGACAAGGAGAGAGAAGAAAGAGAAGGAGTAAACGAGAGGAAGAAGAGAGAGGAGGAACAGAGAGGAAGAGGAGAGAAGAGGAAGAGAGAGGAGGAAAGGAGACGAGGAAGAGAGAGGAAGAGGAGGAAGGACGAAGAGAGAGGAGGAACATAGAGGAGGAAGAGAGAAGAGGAAGAGAGAGGAGGAAGAGAGAGAAAATAAGACAAGAAGAAGAGAGAGGAGGAAGAGAGAGAAAGAAGAGAGAGGAGGAGAGAGGAGGAAAGGAGAGGAGGTAGAGAGAGGAGGAAGAGAGACGAGGAAGATAGAGGAGGAAGAGAGAATAAAAGGATAGAGGAGGAGGACAGAGAAGGAAGAGAGAGAAAGATGAGAGAGGAGGAAGAGAGAGAAGGAAGGGAGAGGAAAAGAAGAGAGGAGGAGGAGAGAGGAGGAAGAGAGAGGAGGAAGAGAGAGGAGGAGGAGAGAGTGGGAAAAGAGAGGAAGAAGAGAGAGGAAGAGGAGAGAGGAGGAAGACAGAGAAAGAATGAGAGGAGGAAGAGAGAGAAGGAGAAGAGAGGACGAGAGAGGAGGAAAAGAGAGGAGGAAGAGAGAGGAGAAAGAGAGAGAAGAAAGAGACGAAGAGGAGAGAGGAGGAAGAGAGAGGAGGAAGAGAGAAGAGGAAGAGTGAGGAGGAAGAGAGAGGAAAATGAGAGAGGAGGAGGAGACAGGAGGAAGAGAGAGGAAGAGGAGAGAGGAGGAAGAGAGAGGTGGAAGAGAGAGGCAGAATAGAGAATAGGAAGAGAGAGAAGAAACAGAGAGGAAAAGGATAGATGAGGAGGAGAGAGGAAGAATAGAGAGAAAGATGAAAGAGGAAGAAGAGAGAGGAGGAAGAGAGAGGAGAAGAAGACAGAAAGAGGAGAGAGAAGGAAAAGAGAGGAAGACGAGAGAAGAGGAAAAGAGAAAGAATTGAGAGAAGGAAGAGAGTAAGAGGATAGAGGAGGAAGAGAGAGGAGGAAGAGAAAAGAGGAAGATAGAAGAAAAATAGAGTAAAAACAGAGAGAAGGAAAAGAGAGGAGGAAGAGTGAGAAGGAAGAGAGAGGAGGAAGTGTGAGGAGAAAGAGAGAGGAAGAGGAGAAAGGAGGAAGAGAGAGGAGGAAGACAGTAGACAGAGAGGAGGAAGAGAGAGGAAAAGGATAGAGGAGGAGGAGAGAGAAGGAAGAGAGGGGAAGTTGAGAGAGGATGAAGAAAGACGAGGAAGAGAGAGGAAAAGGAGAGAGGAGGAGGAGAGAGGAGGATGAGAGAGGAAGAGGAGAGTGGAGGAAGAGAGAGGAGGAATAGAGTGAAGGAAGAGAGAGGATAAAGAGAGAGGAGGAAAAGATAGGAGAAAGAGAGAGGAGGAAGAGTGAGGAAGAGGAGAGAGGACGAAGAGTCAGGAAGAAGAGAAAGGAGGAAGAGTGAGGTAGAGGAGAGAGGAGGAGGAGAGACGAAGAAAAGAGAGGAGGAAGAGACAAGATGAATAGAGAGGAGAAAGGGAGAGGAAGAGGTGAGAGAAGAAAGAGATAGGAGGAAAATAGAGGAGGAAGAGAGAGGAAGAGGAGAGATTAGGAAGAGGGATAAGGAACAGAGAGGAGGAAGAGACATGTAGAGGATAGAGTGGGAGGAGAGAGGAGGAAAAGAGGAGGAAGAGAGAGAAGGAAAATAGAGGAGGAAGAGGAGAGAGGAGGAAGAGAGAGGAAGAGGAGAGAGGAGGAAGATAGAGGAGGAAGAGAGACGAGGAAGAGAGAGAATGAAGAGAAGAGGAGTAGAGGGAGGAGAAAGAGAAAGAAAAACTTGAGAGGAGGAAAAGAGAGGAGGAAGAGAGAGGAGGAAGAGAGAGGAGGAAGAGAGAGAAGAGGAGAGAGGAGGAGGAGAGAGGAGGAAAAGAGAGGAGGAAGAGAGAGGTGGAAGAGAGAGAAGGAAGACAGAGGAGGAAGAGAGAGGAAGAGGAGAGAGGAGGAGGAGATAGGAGAAAACGAGAGGATTAAGAGTGAAGAAAAAGAGAGAGAGGAAGAGGAGAGAGGAGGAAGAGAGAGGAGGAAGAGAGAGGAAGAGGAGAGAGGAGGAGGAGATAGGAGAAAACGAGAGGAGAAAGAGTGAATAAAAAGAGAGAGAGGAGGAAGAGAGACGAGAAAGAGAGTGGAAGAGGAAAGAGGAGGAAGAGAGAGTAGAAAAAGAGAGGAGGAAGAGAGAGGAAGAGGAGAGAGGGGGAGGAGAGAGGAGGAAAAGAGAGGAGAAAGAGAGAGGAGGAAGAGAGAGGAGGGAGAAAGGAGGAAGAGAGAGGAAGAGGAGACAGGAGGAACGGAGAGGAGGAAAAGAGAGGAAGAGGAGAGAGGAGGAAGAGGGAGGAGGAAGAGAGAGGAGGAAGAGAGAGGAAGAGGAGAGAGGAGGAGGAGAGAGGAGAAAAAGAGAGGAGGAAGAGAGAAGAAGAAGAGAGAGGAGGAAGATAGAGGAAAATGATAGAGTAGGAAGAGACAGAAAAAGGAAAGAGGAGGAAAAGTCAGGAGGAAGAGGGAGGAGGAAGAGAGAGGAGGAAGAGAGAGGAACAAGAGACAGGAGGAGGAGACAGGAGGAAGAGTGAGGAGGAAGAGAGAGGAGTAAGAGAGAGGAAGAGGAGAGAGTAGGAGGAGAGAAGAGGAAAAGAGAGGAGGAAGAGTGAGGAAGAGGAGAGAGGAGGAAGAGAGAGGTGGGAGAAAGAGAAGGAAGAGAGAGGAGGAGGACAGAGGAAAAGGAGAGAGCAGGAAAAGAGAGGAGGAATTGAGAGTAGGAAGAGAGACGAGGAGGAGACAGGAGGAAGAGAGATGTGGAAGAAAGAGGAAGAGGAGAGAGGAGGAAAAGAGAGGAGGAAGAGAGAGGAGGAAGAGTGAGGAAGAGAGAAGAAGAGGAGAGAGAAGGAAGAGAGAGGAGGAAAAGTGAAGGGGAAGAGAGAGTAGGAAGAGTGAGGAAGAGGAGAAAGGAGGACGAGAGAGGAGGAAATCAGAGGAGGAAGAGAGAAGAATAAGAGAGAGGAGAAAGAGAGAGGAAGAGGAGAGAGGAGGAAGAGCGAGGAGGAAAAGAGAGGAGTAAGAGAGGAAGAGGAGAAAGGAGGAAGAGAGAGGAGTAAAAGAGAGGAGGAAGAGAGAGGAAGAGGAGAGAGGGGGAGGAGAGAGCAGGAAAAGAGAGGAGGAAGAGAGAGGAGGAAGAGGAGAGAGGAGGAATAGAGAGGAGAAAGAGAGAGGACTAAGAGAGAAGAAGAAGAGAGAGGAGGAAGAGAGAGGAGGAATAGGGAGGAGGAAGAGAGAGGAGGAAGAGAGAACAGGAAGAGAGAGGAGGAAGAGAGAGGAGGAAGAGAGAGGAGGAAGAGAGTGGAGGAAGAGTGTGTAAGAGGAGAGAGGGAGAGGAGAGAGGAGGAAGAGAGAAGATGATGAGAGAGGAGGAAGAGAGAGGAGGAAGAGAGAGGAGGATGAGAGAGGAAGAGGAGAGAGGAGGAAAAGAGATGAGGAAGAGAGAGAAGGAACCGAGAGGAGAAAGAGAAAGTAGGACGAGAGAGGAGGAAGAGAGAGGAGGAAGAGAGAGGAGGAAGAGAGAAGAATATGAGAGAGGAGGAGGAGAGAGGAGCAAATGAGAGGAGGAGGAGAGAAGAGGAAAAGAGAGGAGAAAGAGAGAGGTGGAAGAGAGAGAAGGACGAGAGAGAACGAAGAGAGAGGAGGAAGAGAGAGGAGGAAGAGAGAGGAAGAGGAGAGAGGAGGAAGAGAGAGTAAGATGAGAGAGGAGGAAGAAACAGGAGAAAGAGAAAGAGAAAGGAGGAGGAGAGAGGACAAAGAGAGAGGAGGAAGAGTGAGAATGAAGAGAGAGAAAGAGGAGAGAGGAGGAGGAGGGTGGAGGAAGACAGAGGAGGAACAGACAGGGAGAGAGCAGGAAGAGAGAGGAGGAAGAGAGAGGAAGAGGAGAGACGAGGAGGAGAGAGGAGGAAGAGAGATGAGGAAGAAAGAGGAAGACGAGAAAGGAGGAAAAGAGAGGAGGAAGAGAGAGGAGGAAGAGTGAGGAAGAGAGAGGAAGAGGAGAGAGAAGGAAGAGAGAGGAGGAAAAGAGAGGGGGAAGAGAGAGTAGGAAGAGTGAGGAAGAGGAGAGAGGAGGACGAGAGAGGAGGAAATCAGAGGAGGAAGAGAGAAGAAGAGAAGAGAGGAAGAGGAGAGAGGAGGAAAGAGAGATGAAAAGGAGAGAGGAGGAAAACAGAGGAGGAAGAGACTGTAGGAAGAAAGAGGAAGAGAAGAAAGGAGGAAGAGAGAGGAGGAAGAGTGAGGAGGAAGAGAGAGGAAGAGGAGAGGGTAGGAGGAGAGTGGAGGAAAAGAATGGAGGAAGAGATAGGAGGAAGAGAGAGGAAGAGGAGAGAGGAGAAAGAGAGAGGAGGAATAGAGAGGGGGAAGAGAGAGGAAAATGAGAGAGGAGAAAGAGTGAGGAAGAGGAGAGAGGAGGAGGAGAGAGGAGGAAAAGAGAGGAGGAAGAGAGAGTAGGAAGGGATAGGAGGAAGAAAGAGGAAGAGGAGAGAGGAGGAAGAGAGAAGAGGAAGAGTGAGGAGGAAGAGAGAGGAAGAGTAGAGAGGAGGAGGTGAGTGGAGGACAAGAAAGGAGGGAGAGAGAGGAGGAAGAGATAGGAGGAAGAGAGAGGAGGAAGAGAGAGGAGGAAGAGAGAAGATGAAGAGAGAGGAGGAAGAGAGAGGAAGAGGAGAGAGGAGGAAAAGAGATGAGGAAGAGAGAGAAGGAACAGAGAGGAGAAAGAGAAAGTAGGACGAGAAAAGAGGAAGAGAGAGGAGGAAGAGAGAGGAGGAAGAGAGAAGAATAGGAGAGAGGAGGAGGAGAGAGGAGCAAATGAGAGGAGTAGCAGAGAAGAGGAAAAGAGAGGAGAAAGAGAGAGGTGGAAGAGAGAGAAGGACGAGAGAGAACGAAGAGAGAGGAGGAAGAGAGAGGAGGAAGAGAGAGGAAGAGGAGAGAGGAGGAAGAGAGAGTAAGATGAGAGAGGAGGAAGAAACAGGAGAAAGAGAAAGAGAAAGGAAGAGGAGAGAGGACAAAGAGAGAGGAGGAAGAGTGAGAATGAAGAGAGAGAAAGAGGAGAGAGGAGGAGGGTGGAGGAAAACAGAGGAGTAACAGACATGGAGAGAACAGGAAGAGAGAGGAGGAAGAGACAGGAAGAGGAGAGATGAGGAGGAGAGAGGAGGAAGAGAGATGAGGAAGAAAGAGGAAGAGGAGAAAGGAGGAAAAGAGAGGAGGAAGAGAGAGGAGGAAGAGTGAGGAAGAGAGAGGAAGAGGAGAGAGAAGGAAGAGAGAGGAGGAAAAGAGAGGGGGAAGAGAGAGTAGGAAGAGTGAGGAAGAGGAGAGAGGACGACGAGAGAGGAGGAAATCAGAGGAGGAAGAGAGAAAAAGAGAAGAGAGGAAGAGGAGAGAGGAGGAAAGAGAGAGGAGAAGAGAGAGGAGGATGAGAGAGGAGTAAGAGAGAGGAAAAGGAGAGAGGAGGAAAACAGAGGAGGAAGAGACTGTAGGAAGAAAGAGGAAGAGAAGAAAGGAGGAAGAGAGAGGAGGAAGAGTGAGGAGGAAGAGAGAGGAAGAGGAGAGAGTAGGAGTAGAGTGGAGGAAAAGAATGGAGGACGAGATAAGAGGAAGAGAGAGGAAGAGGAGAGAGGAGTAAGAGAGAGGAGGAATAGAGAGGAGGAAGAGAGAGGAAAATGAGAGAGGAGAAAGAGTGAGGAAGAGGAGAGAGAAGGAGGAGAAAGGAGGAAAAGAGAGGAGGAAGAGAGACGAGGAGGAGAGAGGAGGAAGAGAGATGTGGAAGAAAGAGGAAGAGGAGAGAGGAGGAAAAGAGAGGAGGAAGAGAGAGGGGGAAGAGTGAGGAAGAGAGAGGAAGAGGAGAGAGAAGGAAGAGAGAGGAGGAAAAGTGAAGGGGAGGAGAGAGTAGGAAGAGTGAGGAAGAGGAGAAAGGAGGACGAGAGAGGAGGAAATCAGAGGAGGAAGAGAGAAGAATAAGAGAGAGGAGAAAGAGAGAGGAAGAGTAGAGAGGAGGAAGAGCGAGGAGGAAAAGAGAGGAGGAAGAGAGGAAGAGGAGAAAGGAGGAAGAGAGAGGAGTAAAAGAGAGGAGGAAGAGAGAGGAAGAGGAGAGAGGGGGAGGAGAGAGGAGAAAGAGAGAGGACGAAGAGAGAAGAAGAAGAGAAAGGAGGAAGAGAGAGGAGGAATAGGGAGGAGGAAGAGAGAGGAGGAAGAGAGAACAGGAAGAGAGAGGAGGAAGAGAGAGGAGGAAGAGAGAGGAGGAAGAGAGTAGAGGAAGAGTGAGTAAGAGGAGAGAGGGAGAGGAGAGAGGAGGAAGAGAGAGGAGGAAGAGAGAGGAGGAAGAGAGAAGAATAGGAGAGAGGAGGAGGAGAGAGGAGCAAATGAGAGGAGGAGCAGAGAAGAGGAAAAGAGAGAAGAAAGAGAGAGGTGGAAGAGAGAGAAGGACGAGAGAGAACGAAGGGAGAGGAGGAAGGGAGAGGAGGAAGAGAGAGGAAGAGGAGAGAGGAGGAAGAGAGAGTAAGATGAGAGAGGAGGAAGAAACAGGAGAAAGAGAAAGTGAAAGGAAGAGGAGAGAGGACAAAGAGAGAGGAGGAAGAGTGAGAATGAAGAAAGAGAAAGAGGAGAGAGGAGGAGGAGGGTGGAGGAAGACAGAGGAGGAACAGACAGGGAGAGAGTAGGAAGAGAGAGGAGGAAGAGAGAGGAAGAGGAGAGACGAGGAGGAGAGAGGAGGAAGAGAGATGAGGAAGAAAGAGGAAGAGGAGAAAGGAGGAAAAGAGAGGAGGAAGAGAGAGGAGGAAGAGTGAGGAAGAGGAGAGAGGAGGACGAGAGAGGAGGAAATCAGAGGAGGAAGAGAGAAGAAGAGAAGAGAGGAAGAGGAGAGAGGAGGAAAGAGAGAGGAGAAGAGAGAGGAGGATGAGAGAGGAGTAAGAGAGAGGAAAAGGAGAGAGGAGGAAAACAGAGGAGGAAGAGACTGTAGGAAGAAAGAGGAAGAGAAGAAAGGAGGAAGAGAGAGGAGGAAGAGTGAGGAGGAAGAGAGAGGAAGAGGAGAGGGTAGGAGAAGAGTGGAGGAAAAGAATGGAGGAAGAGATAGGAGGAAGAGAGAGGAAGAGGAGAGAGGAGGAAGAGAGAGGAGGAATAGAGAGGAGGAAGAGAGAGGAAAATGAGAGAGGAGAAAGAGTGAGGAAGAGGAGAGAGGAGGAGGAGAGAGGAGGAAAAGAGAGGAGGAAGAGAGAGTAGGAAGGGATAGGAGGAAGAGAGAGGAAGAGGAGAGAGGAGGAAGAGAGAAGAGGAAGAGTGAGGAGGAAGAGAGAGGAAGAGTAGAGAGGAGGAGGTGAGTGGAGGACAAGAGAGGAGGGAGAGAGAGGAGGAAGAGATAGGAGGAAGAGAGAGGAGGAAGAGAGAGGAGGAAGAGAGAAGATGAAGAGAGAGGAGGAAGAGTGAGGAAGAGGAGAGAGGAGGAAAAGAGATGAGGAAGAGAGAGAAGGAACAGAGAGGAGAAAGAGATAGTAGGATGAGAGAGGAGGAAGAGAGAGGAGGAAGAGAGAGGAGGAAGAGAGAAGAATAGGAGAGAGGAGGAGGAGAGAGGAGCAAATGAGAGGAGGAGGAGAGAAGAGGAAAAGAGAGGAGAAAGAGAGAGGTGGAAGAGAGAGAAGGACGAGAGAGAACGAAGAGAGAGGAGGAAGAGAGAGGAGGAAGAGAGAGGAAGAGGAGAGAGGAGGAAGAGAGAGTAAGATGAGAGAGGAGGAAGAAACAGGAGAAAGAGAAAGAGAAAGGAAGAGGAGAGAGGACAAAGAGAGAGGAGGAAGAGTGAGAATGAAGAGAGAGAAAGAGGAGAGAGGAGGAGGGTGGAGGAAAACAGAGGAGGAACAGACAGGGAGAGAGCAGGAAGAGAGAGGAGGAAGAGAGAGGAAGAGGAGAGACGAGGAGGAGAGAGGAGGAAGAGAGATGAGGAAGAAAGAGGAAGAGGAGAAAGGAGGAAAAGAGAGGAGGAAGAGAGAGGAGGAAGAGTGAGGAAGAGAGAGGAAGAGGAGAGAGAAGGAAGAGAGAGGAGGAAAAGAGAGGGGGACGAGAGAGTAGGAAGAGTGAGGAAGAGGAGAGAGGAGGACGAGAGAGTAGGAAATCAGAGGAGGAAGAGAGAAGAGAAAAGAGAAAGAGGAGAGAGGAGGAAAGAGAGAGGAGAAGAGAGAGGAGGATGAGAGAGGAGTAAGAGAGAGGAAAAGGCGAGAGGAGGAAAACAGAGGAGGAAGAGACTGTAGGAAGAAAGAGGAAGAGAAGAAAGGAGGAAGAGAGAGGAGGAAGAGTGAGGAGGAAGAGAGAGGAAGAGGAGAGGGTAGGAGGAGAGTGGAGGAAAAGAATGGAGGAAGAGATAGGAGGAAGAGAGAGGAAGAAGAGAGAGGAGGAAGAGAGAGGAGGAATACAGAGGAGGAAGAGAGAGGAAAATGAGAGAGGAGAAAGAGTGAGGAAGAGGAGAGAGGAGGAGGAGAGAGGAGGAAAGAGAGGAGGAAGAGAGAGTAGGAAGGGATAGGAGGAAGAGAGAGGAAGAGGAGAGAGGAGGAAGAGAGAAGAGGAAGAGTGAGGAGGAAGAGAGAGGAAGATTGGAGAGGAGGAGGTGAGTGGAGGACAAGAGAGGAGGGAGAGAGAGGAGGAAGAGAGAGGAAAAGGAGAGAGGAGGAAGAGAGAGGAGGAAGAGAGAGGAAGAGGAGAGAGGATGAGGAAAGAGTAGGAAAAGAGATGATGAAGAGAGAGGAGGATGAGAGTGGAGGAAAAGAGTGGAGGAAGAGAGAGGATGAAGAGAGAGGAGGAAGAGAGACGAGGAAGAAAGAAGAAGAGGAGAGAGGAGGAGGAGAGAGGAGGAGTAGAGAGTAGGAAGAGAGAGGAGGAAGACAGAGGAGAAAGTGAGGGGAGGAAGAAAGAAGAGGTAGAGAGTTGAGGAAGAGAGAGGAAGAGTAGAGAGGTGGAAGAGAGAGGAGAAAAAGAGAGGAGGAAGAAAGAGGAGGAAGAGAGAGGAAAAGAAGAGTGGAGGAAGAGAGAGGTGGAAGAGAGAGGAGGAGGACAGAGGAGGAAGAGAGAGGAAAAGGAGAGAGGAGGAAAAGAGAGGAGGAAGACAGTGGAGGAAGAGAGAGAAAGAGGAGGGAGGAGGAAGAGAGAGGAGGAAAAGAGAGGAGGAAGGGAGAGGAGGAAGAGAGAGGAGGAAAAGAGAGGAGGAGGAGAGAGGAGGAAAAGAGTGGTGGAAGATTAAGGAGGAAAAGAGAGGAGGAAGAGGGAGGAGGAAGAGAGAGGAAGAGGAGAGAGGAGGAAGGGAGAGGAGAAAGAGTGAGGAGGAAGAGAGAGGAAGAGAGAGGAGGACGAGAGAGAAGGAAAAGAGAATAGAGAGAGAGAAGAGAAAGAGAGAGGATGAAGAGAAAGTAGGAAGAGAGAGAAAGAGACAGGAGGAACAGAGAGGGGGAAGACAGAGGAAGAGGGCAGAGGAGGAGGAGAGAGGAGGAAAAGACAGGAGGAAGATAGAGAAGGGCGAGGAAGAGGAGAGAGGAGTAAGGGAGAGGAGGAAGAGTGAGGAGGAAGAGAGAGGAAGAGGAGAGAGGAGGAAGAGAGAGGAGGAAAAGAGAGGAGGAAGAGAGAGGAGGAAGAGAGAGGAGGAAGAGAGGAGAAGGAGAGAGGAGGAAATGTGAGGAGGAAGAGAGAGGAGGAAAAGAGAGGAGGAAGACATAGGAAGAGGAGAGAGAAGGAAGACAGAGGAGGAAGAGAGTGGAGAAATAGAGAGGAAAAAGAGACAGGAGGAAGAGAGAGGAGGAAGAGAGAGGAGGAATAGAGAGGAGGAAGAGAGATGTGGAAGGTAGAGGAAGAGGAGAGAGGAGGAAAAGAGAAAAGGAAGAGAGAGGAGGAAGAGAGAGGAGGAACAGAGAGGAGGAAGAAGAAGGAGGAAGAGAGAGGATGAAGAGAGAAGAGGTAGAGAGAGGAGAAAGAGAGAGGAAGAGAAGAGAGGAGGAAGAGACAGGCGGAAGAGAGAGGAGAAAGAGAGAGAAGGAAGAGAGAGGAGGAAGAGAGAGGAGGAAGACAGAGAAGGAAGAGAGAAGAGGAAGAGAGAGGAGGAAGAGAGAGGAGGAAGAGAGAGGAGGAAGAGAGAGGAGGAAAAGAGAGGAGGAAGAGAGAGGAGGAAGAGAGAGGAGGAAGAGAAAGGAAAATTAGAGAGAAGGAAGAGAGAGGAAAAGGGGAGAAGAGGAAGAGAGAGGAGGAAGAGAGAGGAGGAAGAGAAAGGAAAATTAGAGAGAAGGAAGAGAGAGGAAAAGGGGAGAAGAGGAAGAGAGAGGAGGAAGAGATAGGAGGAAGAGAGAGGAGGAAGAGAGAGGAGGAAGAGAGAGGAGGAAGAGAAAGGAGGAAGAGGGAGGAGAAAGAGAGAGGAAGAGGAGTGAGGAGGAGAGAGAAGAGAAAGAGAGAGGAGAAAGAGAGTGTGGGAAGAGAGAGGAGAAAGAGAGAGGAGGAAGAGAGAGGAGGAAGAGAGAGGAAGAGGAGAGAAGAGGAAGACAGAGGAGGAAGAGAGAGGAGGAAAAGAAAGGAAAATGAGAGAGAAGGAAGAGAGAGGAAAAGGGGAGAGGAGGAAGAGAGATGAGGAAAAGAGAGGAGGAAGAGAGAGGAGGAAGAGAAAGGAGGAAGAGAAAGGAGGAAGAGAGAGGTGGCAAACAGAGGAAGAGGAGAGAGAAGGAAGACAGAGGAGGAAGAGAGTGGAGGAAGAGAGAGGAAAAAGAGAGAGGAGGAAGAGAGAGGAGGAAAAGAGAGGAGTAAGAGAGAGGAGGAAGAGAGAGGACGAAGAGAGAGGAGGAAAAGAGATTAGGAACAGAGAGGAGTAAGAGAGAGGAGGAACAGAGGAACAGGAGAGAGGAGGAAAAGTGAGGAGAAAGAGGTAGGAGAAATAGAGAGGAAGAAAAGAGAGGAGGAAAAGAGAGGAGGAAGAGAGAAGAGGAAGAGAGAGGAGGAAGAGAGAGGAGGAAGAGAAAGGAAAATGAGAGAGAAGGAAGAGAGAGGAAATTGGGAGAGGAAAAATAGAGAGGAGGAAAAGTGAGGAGGAAGAGAGAGGAGGAACAGAGAGGAGGAACAGAGAGGAGGAACAGAGAAGAGGAACAGAGAGGTGGAAAACAGAGGAAGAGGAGCGAGGAGGAAGACAGAGGAGGAAGAGAGTGGAGGAAGAGAGAGGAAAAAGAGAGAGGAGGAAGAGAGAGGAGGAACAGAGAGGAGGAACAGAGAGGTGGAAAACAGAGGAAGAGGAGAGAGGAGGAAGACAGAGGAGGAAGAGAGTGGAGGAAGAGAGAGGAAAAAGAGAGAGAAGGAAGAGAGAGGAGGAAGGGAAAGTAGGAAGAGAGAGGATGAATAGAGAGGAGGAAAAGAGGAAAAGGAGAAAAGAGGAAAAGTGAGGAGGAAGAGACAGGAGAGAGGAGGAAGAGAGAGGTGGAAAACAGAGGAAGAGGAGAGAAGAGGAAGACAGAGGATGAAGAGAGTGGAGGAAGAGAGAAGAAAAAGAGAGAGGAGGAAGAAAGAGGAGGAAGAGAGAGGAGGAAGAGAGAGGAGGAAGAGAGGAAAAGGAGAGATGAGGAAAAGTGAGGAGGAAGAGGGAGGAGAAAGAGAGAGGAAGAGAAGAGAGGAGGAAGAGAGAGGAGGAAGAGAGAGGAGGAAGAGAGAGGAGGAAGAGAGAGGAGAAAGAGAGAGGAGGAACAGGGAGGAGGAAGAGAGAGGAGGAACAGAGAGGAGGGGAGAGAGGAGGGGGAGAACGGAGGGGGAGAACGTAGGAAGAGAGAGGAGGAAGAGAGAGGAGGAAGAGAGAGGAGAAAGAGAAAGGAGGAAGAAAATGGAGGAAGAAAGAGGAAAAGGAGAGAGGAGGAAAAGAGAGGAGGAGGAGAGAGGAAAAGGAGAGACGAGGAAGAGAGAGGAAAATGAGAGAGAAGGAAGAGAGAGGAAAAGGGGAGAGGAAGAAGAGGAGGAGGAAAAGAGAGGAGGAAGAGAGTGGAGGAAGAGAGAGGAGGAAGAGAGAGGAGGAAGAGAGTGGAGGAAAAGAGAGGAGGAAGAGACAGGAGGAAAAGAGAGGAGGAAGAGAGAGGAGGAAGAGAGAGGAAGAGGAGAGAGGAGGAAGACAGAGAAGGAAGAGAGAGTAGGAAGAGAGAGGAGAAAGAGAGTGGAGGACGAGAGTGGAGGAAGAGACAGGTGGAAAACAGAGGAAGAGGAGAGAGGAGGAAGAGAAAGGAGGAAGAGTGTGGAGGAAGAGAGAGGAAAAAGAGAGAGGAGGAAGAGATAGGAGGAAGAGAGAGGAGGAAGAGAGAGGAGGAAGAGAGAGGAGGAAGAGAGAGGAGGAAGAGAGAGGTGGAAGGGAGAGGAAGAGCAGAGAGGTGGAAAAGAGAAGAGGAAGAGAGAGGAGGAAGAGAGAGGAGGGGTAGAGAGCAGGAAGAGTGAGGACGAAGAGAGAGGAGGAAGAGAGAGGAGGAAGAGAGAGGAGGAATGAGAGGTGCAAGAGAAAGGAGGAAGAAGGAGGAGAAAGAGAGAGGAAGAGTTGAGAGGAGGAAGAGAGAGGGGGAAGAGAGAGGAGGAAGAGAGAGGAAGAGAAGAGAGGAGGAAGAGGGAGGAGGAAGAGAAAGGAGGAAGAGAGAGGAGGAATAGAGAGGAGTAGGAGAGAGGAGGAAGAGACAGGAGGAAGAGAAAGGAAGAAGAAGGAGGAAAAGGAGAGAGGAGGAAGAGAGAGGAAAATGAGAGAGAAGGAACAGAGAGGAAAAAGGGAGAGGAGGAAGAGGAGGAGGAAAAGAGAGGAGGAAGAGAGTGGAGGAAGAGAGAGGAGGAAGAGAGAGGAAAAGGACAGAGGAGGAAGAGAGAGGAGGAAGAGAGAGGAGGAAGAGCGAGGAGGAAGAGAGAGGTGGAAGAGAGAGGAGGAAGAGAGAGTAGAAAGAGAGAGGAGGAAGAGAGAGGAGGAAGAGACAGGAAGAGGAGAGAGGAGGAAGAGAGAGGAGGGAGAGAGAGGAGGAGAAGAGAGAGGAGGAAGACAGGAGAGGGAGAGAGGAGGAAAAGTGAGGAGGAAGAGATAGGAGGAACAGAGAGGTGGAAGGGAGAGGAAGAGGAGAGAGGAGGAAAACAGAAGAGGAAGAGAGAGAAGGAAGAGAGAGGAGGAAGAGAGAGGAGGGGTAGAGAAGAGGAAGGAGAGGAGGAAGAGAGAGGAGGAAGAGAGAGGAGGAAGAGAGAGGAGGAAGAGAGAGGTGAAAGAGAAAGGAGGAAGAGAGAGGAGGGGTAGAGAGGAGGAAGAGTGAGAAGGAAGAGAGAGGAGGAAGAGAGAGGAGGAAGAGAGAGGAGGGGGAGAGAGGAGGGGAAGAGCGGAGGAAGAGAGCGGAGGAAGAGAGCGGAGGAAGAGAGAGGAGGAAGAGAGAGGAGGAAGAGAGAGGAGGAAGAGAGAGGAGGAAGAGAGAGGAGGAATGAGAGGTGCAAGAGAAAGGAGGAAGAGGGAGGAGAAAGAGAGAGGAAGAGATGAGAGGAGGAAGAGAGAGGGGGAAGAGAGAGGAGGAAGAGAGAGGAGAAAGAGAGTGGAGAAAGAGAGAGGAAGAGAAGAGAGGAGGAAGAGGGAGGAGGAAGAGAAAGGAGGAAGAGAGAGGAGGAAGAGAGAGGAGTAGGAGAGAGGAGGAAGAGAGAGGAGGAAGAGAAAGGAAGAAGAAGGAGGAAAAGGAGAGAGGAGGAAGAGAGAGGAAAATGAGAGAGAAGGAAGAGAGAGGAAAAGGAGAGAGGAGGAAGATAGAGGAGGAAGAGAGAGGAGAAAGAGAGAGGAGGAAGAGAGAATAGGAGAGAGAAGGAAGAGAGAAAAGGGAGAGAAGGAAGAGAGAGGAGGAAGAGAGAGGAGAAAGAGAGAGGAGAAAGAGAGAGGAGAAAGAGAGTGGAGGAAGAGACAGGAGGAAGAGAGGAAAAGGAGAGAGGAGGAAAAGTGAGGAGGAAGAGAGAGGAGGAAGAAAGACGTGGAAGAGAGAGGAGGGGTAGAGAGAAGAAAGAGAGAGGAGGAAGAGAGAGGAGGAAGAGAGACGTGGAAGAAAAAGGTGGAAGAGAAAGGAGGAAGAGAGAGGAGGGTTAGAGAGGAGGAAGAGAGAGGAGGAAGAGAGAGGAGGAAGAGAGAGGTTGAAGAGAAAGGAGGAAGAGGGAGGAGAATGAGAGAGGAAGACAAGAGAGGAGGAAGAGAGAGGTGGAAGGGAGAGGAGGCAGAGAGAGGAGGGGTAGAGAGGAGGAAGAGAGAGGAGGAAGAGAGAGGAGGAAAAGGGAGGAGGAAGAGAGAGGTGGAAGAGAAAGGAGGAAGAGAGAGGAGAGAGATGAGAAAGAGGGAGGAGAAAGAGAGAGGAAGAGAAAAGAGGAAGAGAAAGGAGGAAGAGAAAGGAGGAAGAGACAGGAGGAAGAGACAGGAGGAAGAGATAGGAGAAAGAGGGACGTGGAAAAGGGAGGAGGAAGAGAAAGGAAGAAGAGAAAGGAGGAGGAGAGAGAAGGATAAGAGATGAGGAAGAGATAGGAGGAAGAGAGGGAAGGAAGAGAGAGGAGGAAGAGAGAGGAAGAGGAGAGAGGAGGAAGACAGAGGAGGAAGAGAGAGGAGGAAGAGAAAGGAAAATGAGAGAGAAGGAAGAGAAAGGGAAAGGGGAGAGGGGGAAGAGAGAGAAGAATAAAAGAGTAGGAAGAGAGAGGAGGAAGAGAGAGGAGGAGGAGAGAGGAGGAAGAGAGGAGAGGGAGAGAGGAGGAAATGTGAGGAGGAAGAGATAGGAGGAAGAGAGAAGTGGAAGGGAGAGGAAGAGGAGAGAGGAGGAAAAGAGAAGAGGAAGAGAGAGGAGGAAGAGAGAGGAGGAAGAGAGAGGAGGAAGAGAGAGGAGAAAGAGAGAGTTGGAAGAGAAAGGAGGAAGAGAGAGTAGGAAGAGAGAGGAGGAAGAGAGAGAAGGAAGAGAGAGGAGGAAGAGAGAGGAGGAAGTGAGAGGAGGGGGAGAGAGGAGGGGAAGAGAGGAGGAAGAGAGCGGAGGAAGAGAGAGGAGGAAGAGAGAGGAGGAAGAGAGAGGAGGAAGAGTAAGGAAAAAGTGAGAGGAGGAAGAGAGAGGAGGAAGAGAGAGGAGGAAGAGAGAGGAGGGGTAGAGAGGAGGAAGAGAGAGAAGGAAGAGAGAGGAGGAAGAGAGAGGAGGAAGAGAGAGGTGGAAGAGAAAGGAGGAAGAGGGAGGACAAAGAGACAGGAAGAGAAGAGAGGAGGAAGAGAGAGTAGGAAGAGAGAGGAGGAAGAGAGAGGAGGAAGAGAGAGGAGGAAGAGAGAGGAAGAGGAGAGAGAAGGAAAGAGAGGAAAATTGGAGAGGAGGAAGAGAGAGGAGGAAGAGAGAGGGGGAAGAGAGAGGAGGAAGAGAGAGGAGTAAGAGAGAGGAGGAAGAGAGTGTAGGAGAGAGAAGGAAGAGAGAGAAGGAAGAGAGAGAAGGAAGAGAAAGGAGGAAGATTGAGGAGGAAGGGAGAGGAGGAAGAGAAAGGAGAAAGATAGAGGAGAAAGAAAGAGGAAGAGAAGATAGGAGGAAGAGGGAGGAGGAAGAGAAAGGAGGAAGAGAGAGGAGGAAGAGAGAGGAGGAAGAGAGAGGAGGAAGAGAGAGGAAAATGAGAGAGAAGGAAGAGAGAGGAAAAGGGGAGAGGAGGAAGAGGAGGAGGAAAGAGAGGGGGAAGAGAGTGGAGGAAGAGAGAGGAGGAAGAGAGAGGAAAAGGAGAGAGAAGGAAGAGAGAGGAGGAAGAGAGAGCAGGAAAAGAGAGGAGGAAAGGGAGGAGGAAGAGAGAGTAGGAAGAGAGATTAAGAGGAGAGAGGAAGAAGAGAGAGGAGTAAAAGGGAGGAGGAAGAGAGAGGAAGAGACGTTGAAAAGGGAGGAGGAGAGGGGAGGAGGAGAGAGGAGAAAGAGAGGAGGAAGATAGAGGAGGAAGAGAGAGGAGTAAGAGAGAGGAGGAAGAGAGAGGAGAAAGAGAGAGGAAAAAGAGAGAGGAGAAAGAGAGTGGAGGAAGAGAGAGGAGGAAGAGAGGAAAAGGAGAGAGGAGGAAAAGTGAGGAGGAAGAGAGAGGTGGAAGAAAGAGGTGGAAGAGTGAGGAGGGGTAGAGAGGAGGAAGAGAGAGGAGGAAGAGAGAGGAGGAAGAGAGAGGTGGAAGAGAAAGGTGGAAGAGAGAGGAGGAAGAGAGAGGAAGAGGAGAGAGGAAAAAGACAGAGGAGGAAGAGAGAGGAGGAAGAGAAAGGAAAATGAGAGAGAAGGAAGAGAGAGGAAAAGGGGAGAGGGGAAGAGAGAGAAGGAAAAGAGGGGAGGAAGAGAGAGGAGGAAGAGAGAGGAGGAATAGAGAGGAGGAAGAGAGGAGAGGGAGAGAGGAGGAAGAGAGAGAAGGAAGAGAGAGGAAGAGGAGAGAGGGGAAGAGAGAGGAGGAAAAGGGAGCAGGTACAGAGAGGAAGAGAAGAGAGGAGGAATAGAGAGCAGGAAGAGAGAGGAGAAAGAGAGTACGAAGAGAGAGGAAAAGGAGAGAGGAGGAATAGAGAGGAGGAAGAAAGAGGAAAAGAAGAGAGGAGGAGGAGAGAGGAGGTAGAGAGTGGAATGGGAGACAGGAGGAAAAGAGACGAGGAAGAGAGAGGAGGAAGAGAGAGGAAGAGGACAGAGGAGGCAGAGAGAGGAGGAAAAGAGAGGAGGAAGAGAGAGGAGGAACAGACGGGAAGAGGAGAGAGGAGGAAAAGAGGGGAGGAAGAGAGAGGAGGAAGAGAGAAGTGGAAGAGAGAGGAGGAAGAGGGGGAGTAAGAGAGAGGAGGAAGAGAGAAGAAGAGGACAGAGGTGGAGGAGAGATGAGGAAAATAGAGGAGGAAGGGTGAGAATGAGGAGACAGGAGGAGGAGAGAGAAGGAAAAGAGAGGAGGAAGAGAGAGGAAGAATGGAGAAGAAGAGGAGAGTGGAGGACGAGAGAGGAGGAAAAGAGAGGAAGAAGAGAGGAGGAAGAGAGAGGAATAGAAGAGAGGAGGAGGAGAGAGGAGGAAGAAAGAGGAAGAGGAGAGAGGAGAAGGAGAGAGGAGGAAGAGAGAGGAAGAGGAGAGAGAAGGAAGAGGACGGAGGAAGAGACAGGACTGGTAAAAGGAGGATGAGAGAGGAGGAAGAGAGAGGAGGAAGTGTGAGGAAAAGGAGAGAGGATGAGCAGAGAGGAGGAAGAGAGAGGAGGAAGAGTGGGGAGGAGAAGAGAAGAGGAAAAGAGAGGAGAAAGAGAGAGGAGGAAGGGAGAACAGGAAGAGTGAGGAGGAAGAGGTGAGAGGAAAAGGAGAGAGGAAGAGAGAGGAGAAAGAGAAAGGAAAAGGAGATAGGAGGAAAAGAGAAGAGAAAGAGAGAGGCTGAATAGAGAGGAGGAGGAGAGAGCAAGAGGAGAGAGGAGGAAGAGAGAGGAGGAAGAGAGAGGAAGAGGAGAGAGGAGGAAGAGGGATGAGGAAGAGACAGCAGGAAGAGAGAGGAAGAGGAGAGAGGGAGAGGAGAAAGGAGGAAAAGAGAGGAGTAAGAGACAGGAAGAGGAGAGAGGAGGAAGAGAGAGGAGGAAAAGAGAGAAGGAAGAGAGAGGAAGATGAGAGAGGAGGACGAGGGGTGAGGAAGAGAGAGGAGGAAGAGGAGAGAGGTGGAAGAGAGAGGAAGAGGAGAGAGGAAGAGGAGAGAGGAGGAAGAGAGAGTAGTAAGAGAAAGGAGTAAGAGAATGGAAGAGGAGAGAGGAGGAAGAGAGGGGAGGAAGAGAGAGCAAAATGAGAGTGGAGGAAGAGAGAGGAAAATGAGAGATGAAGAGAAGATAGGAAGAAAATAGAGGAGGAAGAGAGAGGAGGAAGAGAGAAAATGAAGAGTGAAGAGGAGGAGGAGAGAGGAAAAGAGAGAGGAGAGGAGAGCTGAGGAGGAGAGAGGAGGAAGAGGGATGAGGAAGAGAGAGGAGGAAGAGAGAGGAAGAGAAGAGAGGAGGATTAGAGTGGAGGAAAAGAGTGGAGGAAGAGAGAGGAGGAAGAGAGAGAAAAAGTAGAGAGGAGGAAAAGAGAGGTGGAAGAGAGAGGAAGAGGAGAGAGGAGGAAGAGAGAGGAAGATTAGAGAGCAGGAAGAGAGAGGATAAGGAGAGAGGAGGAAAAGGGAGGAGGAAGATAGAGGAGGTAGAGTGAGGAGGAAGAGAGGAAGAGGAGAGAGGAGGAGGAGAGAGGAGGAAGTGTGAGGAAGAGGAGAGAGGAGGAGGAGAGAGGAGGAAAGAGAGGAAGAAGAGAGAAGATGAAGAGAGAGGAGGAAGAGAGAGGAATAGAAGAGAGGAGGAGAAGAGAGGAGGAAGAGAGAGGAAGAGGAGAGAGGAGGAAGAGAGCGGAGGAAGTGTGAGGAAAAGGAGAGAGGATGAGCAGAGAGGAGGAAGAGAGGGGAGGAAGAGTGGGGAGGAGAAGAGAGGAGGAAAAGAGAGGAGAAGAGAGAGGAGGAAGGGAGAACAGGAAGAGTTGTAGGAGGAAGAGGAGAGAGGAAAAGGAGAGAGGAGGAGGAGAGAGGAGGAAGAGATAGGATGAAGAATGAGGAGGAAGAGAGAGAAGGAAGAGAGAGGAAGAGGAGAAAGGAGGATGAGAGAGGAGATCGAGAGAGGAGAAAGAGAGAGGAGGAAGAGAGAGGAAGAGGAGAGATGAGAAAGAGGAGGAGGAAAAGAGATCAGGAAGAGAGAGGATGAAGAGAGAGGAGGAGGAGAGAGGAAGAGGAGAGAGGAGGAAGAGAGAGGAGGAAGAGAGAGGAAGAGGAGAGAGGGGAAGTAGAGAGAAGGAAAAGAGAGGAGTAAGAGAGAGTAAGAGGAGAGAGGAGGAGGAGAGAGGAGGAAGAGGGGTGAGGAAGAGAGAGGAGGAAGAGAGAGGAAAAGAAGAGAGGAGGAAGAGGAATGAGGAAGAGAGAGGAGGAAGAGGAGAGAGGAGGAATAGAGAGGAAGAAGAGAGAGGAGGAAGAGAGAGGAGGAAGAGAGGGGAAGAGGAGAGAGGAGGAAGAGAGAGGAGGAAGAGAGAGGAGGAAGAGAGAGGAAGAGAAAAGAGGAGGAGTAGAGTGGAGGAAAAGAATGGAGGAAGAGCGAGGAAGATTAGAGAGGAGATAGAGAGAGGAGGAAGAGAGAGGATAAAGAAAGAATAAAAGGAGAGAGGAGGAAAAGAGAGGAGGAAGTGAGAGGAGTAAGAGAGACGAGGAAGAGAGAGGAAAGGAGAGAGTAGAAGAGAGAGGAGGAATAGAGTGGAGGAAGAGAGAATAGGAAACTAAGGATAAGTTGAGGACAAGAGAGCAAAGTAGAGACGAGGAAAAGAGAGCAGGAAGAGAGAGGAAGGGAGAGAGGAGGAAAAGAGAGGAGGAAGAGAGAGGAAGAGGAGAGAGGAGGAAGAGGGGTGAGGAAGAGAGAGGAGGAAGAGGAGAGCGGCGGTAGAGAGAGGAAGAGGAGAGAAAAGGAAGAGAGAGGAGTAAGAGAGAGGAGGAAGAGAGAGGAAGAGGAGAGAGGAGGGAGAGAGGAGAGGAAGAGAGAGCAAAATGACAGTGGAGGAAGAGAGAGGAAAAGGAGTGAGGAAGAGAAGATAGGAAGAAAAGAGATTAGGAAGAGAGAGGAGGAAGAGAGAGGAGGAAGAGAGAAAAGGAAGAGTGAGGAGGAGGAGGAGAGACGAAAAGGAGAGAGGAGAGGAGAGCTGAGGAGGAGAGAGGAGGAAGAGGGATGAGGAAGAGAGAGGAGGAAGAGAGAGGAAGAGAAGAGAGGAGGATTAGAGTGGAGGAAAAGAGTGGAGGAAGAGAGAGGAGGAAGAGAAAGGAAGAGGAGGGAGGAGGAAGAGAGAGGAAGATTAGAGAGGAGGAAGAGAGAGGAGGAAGAGAGAGGAGGAAGAGAGAGAAAAAGGAGAGTGGAAGAGAAGGGAGGAGGAAGAGAGAGGAGGAAGAGAGATGAGGAAGAGAGAGGAAGAGGAGAGAGGGACAGGAGAGAGGAGGAAAAGAGAGGAGGATTAAGAGAGGAGGAAGAGAAAAAATGAGGAGAGAGAGGAAGAGAGAGTAGGAAGAGAGAGGATGAGGACAGAGGAGGAAAGAGAGGATGAAAAGAGAGGAGGAAAGAGAGGAACTGGAGAGAGGAGGAAGAGTGATGAGGAACAGAGAGGAGGAAGAGAGAGGAAGAGGAGAGAGGGTGAGGAGAGAGGAGGAAAATAAATGAGTAAGAGAGAGGAAGAGGAGACAGGAGGAAGAGGGATGAGGAAGAGACAGGAGGAAGAGGAGAGAGGAGGAAGATAGAGGAAGAGGAGAGAGGAGGAAGAGAGAGGAGGAAGAGAGAGGAAGAGGAGAGAGTATGAATAGAGAGGAGGATGAGCGAAGTGGAAGGGAGAGGAGGAAGAGAGAGGAAGAGGAGAGAGGAGGAAGAGAGAAGAGGTAGAGAGAGGAGGAAGAGAGAGGAAGAGGACAGAGGAGGAGGAGAGAGGTGGAAGAGAGAGGAGGAAGAGAGAAGAAGAGGGGAGAGGAGGAATAGAGAGAAGGAAGTGAGAGGAGGAAGAGAGACGAGGAAGAGAGAGGAAGAGGAGAGAAGAAGAAGAAAGAAGAGGAAAAGAAAGGAGAAAGAGAGAGGAGGAAGTGTGAGGAGGAGGTGAGAGGAGGAGGAGAGAGGAGGAAAAGAGAGGAGGAAGAGAGACGAAGAGGAGAGAGGAGAAAGAGTGATGAGGAACAGAGAGGAGGAAGAGAGAGGACGAGTTGAGAGGGTGAGGAGAGAGGAGGAAAAGAGAGGAGTAAGAGAGAGGAAGAGGACACAGGAGGAAGAGGGATGAGGAAGAGAGAGGAGGAAGAGGAGAGAGGAGGAAAAGAGAGGAAGAGGAGAGAGGAGGAAGGGAGAGGAGGAAGAGAGAGGAAGAGGAGAGAGAAGGAAGAGAAGGAGGACGAGTGAGGAGGAAGAGAGAGGAGAAAAAGAGGAAGAGCAGAGAGAAGGAAGAGAGAGGAAATAGAGGGAGGAGAAAGAGAGAGGAAGACGACAGAGGAGGAGGAGAGAGGAGGAAGAGAGAGGAGGAAGAGAGAGGAGTAAGAGAGAGGAAGAGGAGAGATGAGAAAGAGGAGGAGGAAAAGAGATCAGGAAGAGAGAGGATGAAGAGAGAGGAGGAGGAGAAGGAAGAGGAGAGAGGGGGAGGAGAGAGGAGGAAAAGAGAGGAGTAAGAGAGAGAAGGAGGAGAGAGGAGGAAGAGGGGTGAGGAAGAGAGAGAAGGAAGAGGAGAGAGGCGGAAGAGAGAGGAAGAGGAGATAGGAGGAAGAGAGAGGAGTAAGAGAGGGGAAGAACAGAGATGAGGAAGAGAGAGGAAGAGGAGAGAGGAGGAAGAGAGGGGAGGAAGAGAGAGGAAGAGGAGAGAGGAGGAAGAGAGAGGAGGAAGAGAGAGGAGAGGAGAGAGAGGAAGAAAGAGAAGAAAAAGAGAGGAGGAAGAGAGAGGAGGAAGAGAGAGAAGGAGAAGAGTGGAAGAGAAGAGAGGAGGAAGAGAGAGGAGGAAGAGAGAGGAGGAAGAGAGAGGAAGAGGAGAGGGGAGGAAGAGGGATGAGGAAGTGAGAGGAGAAGAGAGAGGAAGAGGAGAGAGGGGGAGGAGAGAGGAGGAAAAGAGAGGAGATTAAGAGAGGAGGAAGAGAGAAAATGAGGAGAGAGGAGGAAGAGAGAGGAGGAAGAGAGAGGATGAATACAGAGGAGGAAGAGAGAGGACTAAAAGAGAGGCGGAAGAGAGAGGAAGAGGAGAGAGGAGGAAGAGTGATAAGAACAGAGAGGAGGAAGAGAGAGGAAGAGGAGAGAGGGTGAGGAGAGAGGAGAAAAAGTGAGGAGTAGAGAGAGGAAGAGGAGACAGGAGCAAGAGGGATGAGGAAGAGAGAGGAGGAAGAGGAGAGAGAGGAAGAGAGAGGAAGAGGAGAGAAGAGGAAGGGAGAGGAGGAAGAGAGAGGAGGACGAGAGAGGAGGAAGAGAGAGGAGAAAAGAGAGGAAGAGGAGAGAGGAGGAAGAGAGAGGAGGAAGAGAGAGGAGGTAGAGAGAGGAGGAAGAGAGAGGAGAGGACAGAGGAGGAGGAGAGAGGCGGAAGAGAGAGGAGGAAGAGAAAGAAAGGAGAGAGGAGAAGAGAGAGAAGGAAGTGAAAGGAGGAAGAGACACGAGGAAGAAGAGGAGAGGAGAGAGGAGTAAGAAGAAGAGGAAAGAAAGGAGGAAGAGAGAGGAGAAGAGTGGGAGGAGGAGAGAGGAGGAAAAGAGAGGAGGAAGAGAGAGGAGGAAGGAGACAGGAAGAGTGAGGAGAGAAGAGGAGAGAGGAACAGGAGAGAGGAGGAGGAGAGAGGAGGAAGAGATGGAGAGAATGAGGAGGAAGAGAGAGAAGGAAGAGAGAGGAAGTGGAGAGAGGAGGAAGAGAGAAGGAAGAGAGAGGAAGAGGAGAAAGGAGGATGAGAGAGGAGATCGAGAGAGGAGATGTGTGAGGAAGAGGAGAGAGGAGAAGCAGAGGTGAGAGAGAAGGAAGAGAGATGAAAGGAGAGAGGAGGAAAAGAGAGGAGGAAGAGAGAGGTGGAAGAGAGAGGAGGAAGAGGAGGAGAGGAGAGATGAGAAAGAGGAGGAGGAAAGAGATCAGGAAGTGAGAGGATGAGAGAGAGGAGGAGGAGAGAGGAAGAGGAGAGAGGGGAGGAGAGAGGAGGAAAAGAGAGGAGTAAGAGAGAGGAGGAGGAGAGAGGAGGAAGAGGGGTGAGGAAGAGAGAGGAGGAAGAGGAGAGAGGCGGAAGAGAGAGGAAGAGGAAATAGGAGGAAGAGAGAGCAGGAAGAGAGGGAGAGCAGAGAGGAGGAAGAGAGAGGAGTAAGAGAGAGGAGGAGAGAGAGGGAGAGGAGAGAGAGGAAGAGAGGGAGAAAGAGAGAGCAAAATGAGAGTGGAGGAAGAGAGAGGCAAAGGAGAGAGGAGAGAAAATAGGAAGAAAAGAGAGGAGGAAGGGAGAGAAGGAAGAGAGAAGAGGAAGAGAGAAAAGGAAGAGTGAGGAGGAGGAGAAGAGAGGAAAGGAGAGAGGAGAGGAGAGATGAGAAGGAGAGAGCAGGAAGAGGGATGAGGAAGAGAGAGGAGGAAGAGAGAGGAAGATTAGAGAGTAGGAAGAGAGAGGAGGAAGAGAGAGGATAAGGAGAGAGGAGGAAAGGAGGAGGAAGATAGAGGTGTAAAGAGAGAGGAAGAGAGAGGAACAGGACAGAAGAGGAGAAGAGAGGAGGAACTGTGAGGAAGAGGAGAGAGGAGGAGGAGAGGAGGAAAGAGTGGAGGAAGAGAGAAGATGAAGAGAGAGGAGGAAGATAGAGAAAGAGGAGGAGAGGAGGAAGAGAGATGAGGAAAGAGAGTAGGAGAAGCTGGAAGGGGAGAGAGGGGGAAGAGAGAGGAGAAGAGAGAGGAGGAAGAGAGAGGAAGAGGAGAGAGGAAGAAAAGAGAGGAGAAGAGAGAGGAGGAGAGAGAGAATAGTAGTGAGGAAGAAAAGAGAGGAGGAAGAGAGAGGAGGAAGAGAGAGGAAGAGAAATGAGGAGAAGTAGAGAGAGGAAAAGAGTGGAGGAAGAGAGGAGGAAGAGAGAGTTGGAAGAGAGAGGAGAGGAGAGAGAAGGAGGAGAGAGGAGAAGAGAGAGGAGAAGAGAGAGGAGGAAGAGAGGAAGATGAGAGGGGAGGAACAGAGAGGAGGAAGAGAAAGGAGGAAGAGAGAGGAGAAAGAGAGAGTTGGAAGAGCGAGGAAGAGGAGAGAGA